>NW_026972916.1:0-96329 GCF_036711695.1 Zophobas morio
GTAGGGTATCTGATTGGCTTAAAAGTACGAGAAAACACTTCAAAAGTGACGTTTCTGAAGAATTTTAACAGTTTTCTTGTATCTACGAACGCCAGAATGCATAAAATTGACCTAAACGTCTCCTTTTCCTATTCTGAGTCGATTCTGCATGCTTTAATTGTGTTGGTGGCTCAGAACCATAAAAAAACGTTGAAATATAGTTCAAATTCAATAAAAATCGACAAAAATACAGTTTCTAGCTAAAATTTGATGGTTTCGTTGCACTTTCCTAGCCCGCAGGGTATCTGATTGGCTTAAAAGTACAAGAAAACCCTTCAAAAGTGACGTTTCTGAAGAATTTTAACAGTTTTCTTGTATATCTACGAACGCCAGAATGCATAAAATTGACCTAAACGTCTCCTTTTCCTATTCTGAGTCGATTCTGCATGCTTTAAGTGTGTTTGGTGGCTCAGAACCATCAAAAAACGTTGAAATATAGTTCAAATTCAATAAAAATCGACAAAAATACAGTTTCTAGCTAAAATTTGATGGTTTCGTTGCACTTTCCGAGCCCGTCGGGTATCTGATTGGCTTAAAAGTACAAGAAAACACTTCAAAAGTGACGTTTCTGAAGAATTTTAACAGTTTTCTTGTATCTACGAACGCCAGAATGCATAAATTTGACCTAAACGTCTCCTTTTCCTATTCTGAGTCGATTCTGCATGCTTTAAGTGTGTTTGGTGGCTCAGAACCATCAAAAAACGTTGAAATATTGTTCAAATTCAATAAAAATCGACAAAAATACAGTTTCTAGCTAAAATTTGATGGTTTCGTTGCACTTTCCGAGCCCGTAGGGTATCTGATTGGCTTAAAAGTACAAGAAAACACTTCAAAAGTGACGTTTCTGAAGAATTTTAACAGTTTTCTTGTATCTACGAACGCCAGAATGCATAAAATTGACCTAAACGTCTCCTTTTCCTATTCTGAGTCGATTCTGCATGCTTTAAGTGTGTTTGGTGGCTCAGAACCATCAAAAAACGTTGAAATATAGTTCAAATTCAATAAAAATCGACAAAAATACAGTTTCTAGCTAAAATTTGATGGTTTCGTTGCACTTTCCGAGCCCGTAGGGTATCTGATTGGCTTAAAAGTACAAGAAAACACTTCAAAAGTGACGTTTCTGAAGAATTTTAACAGTTTTCTTGTATCTACGAACGCCAGAATGCATAAAATTGACCTAAACGTCTCCTTTTCCTATTCTGAGTCGATTCTGCATGCTTTAAGTGTGTTTGGTGGCTCAGAACCATCAAAAAACGTTGAAATATTGTTCAAATTCAATAAAAATCGACAAAAATACAGTTTCTAGCTAAAATTTGATGGTTTCGTTGCACTTTCCGAGCCCGTAGGGTATCTGATTGGCTTAAAAGTACAAGAAAACACTTCAAAAGTGACGTTTCTGAAGAATTTTAACAGTTTTCTTGTATCTACGAACGCCAGAATGCATAAAATTGACCTAAACGTCTCCTTTTCCTATTCTGAGTCGATTCTGCATGCTTTAAGTGTGTTTGGTGGCTCAGAACCATCAAAAAACGTTGAAATATAGTTCAAATTCAATAAAAATCGACAAAAATACAGTTTCTAGCTAAAATTTGATGGTTTCGTTGCACTTTCCGAGCCCGTAGGGTATCTGATTGGCTTAAAAGTACAAGAAAACACTTCAAAAGTGACGTTTCTGAAGAATTTTAACAGTTTTCTTGTATCTACGGACGCCAGAATGCATAAAATTGACCTAAACGTCTCCTTTTCCTATTCTGAGTCGATTCTGCATGCTTTAAGTGTGTTTGGTGGCTCAGAACCATCAAAAAACGTTGAAATATAGTTCAAATTCAATAAAAATCGACAAAAATACAGTTTCTAGCTAAAATTTGATGGTTTCGTTGCACTTTCCGAGCCCGTAGGGTATCTGATTGGCTTAAAAGTACAAGAAAACACTTCAAAAGTGACGTTTCTGAAGAATTTTAACAGTTTTCTTGTATCTACGAACGCCAGAATGCATAAAATTGACCTAAACGTCTCCTTTTCCTATTCTGAGTCGATTCTGCATGCTTTAAGTGTGTTTGGTGGCTCAGAACCATCAAAAAACGTTGAAATATAGTTCAAATTCAATAAAAATCGACAAAAATACAGTTTCTAGCTAAAATTTGATGGTTTCGTTGCACTTTCCGAGCCCGTAGGGTATCTGATTGGCTTAAAAGTACAAGAAAACACTTCAAAAGTGACGTTTCTGAAGAATTTTAACAGTTTTCTTGTATCTACGAACGCCAGAATGCATAAAATTGACCTAAACGTCTCCTTTTCCTATTCTGAGTCGATTCTGCATGCTTTCAGTGTGTTTGGTGGCTCAGAACCATCAAAAAACGTTGAAATATAGTTCAAATTCAATAACAATCGACAAAAATACAGTTTCTAGCTAAAATTTGATGGTTTCGTTGCACTTTCCGAGCCCGTAGGGTATCTGATTGGCTTAAAAGTACAAGAAAACACTTCAAAAGTGACGTTTCTGAAGAATTTTAACAGTTTTCTTGTATCTACGAACGCCAGAATGCATAAAATTGACCTAAACGTCTCCTTTTCCTATTCTGAGTCGATTCTGCATGCTTTAAGTGTGTTTGGTGGCTCAGAACCATCAAAAAACGTTGAAATATAGTTCAAATTCAATAAAAATCGACAAAAATACAGTTTCTAGCTAAAATTTGATGGTTTCGTTGCACTTTCCGAACCCGTAGGGTATCTGATTGGCTTAAAAGTACAAGAAAACACTTCAAAAGTGACGTTTCTGAAGAATTTTAACAGTTTTCTTGTATCTACGAACGCCAGAATGCATAAAATTGACCTAAACGTCTCCTTTTCCTATTCTGAGTCGATTCTGCATGCTTTAAGTGTGTTTGGTGGCTCAGAACCATCAAAAAACGTTGAAATATAGTTCAAATTCAATAAAAATCGACAAAAATACAGTTTCTAGCTAAAATTTGATGGTTTCGTTGCACTTTTCGAGCCCGTAGGGTATCTGATTGGCTTAAAAGTACAAGAAAACACTTCAAAAGTGACGTTTCTGAAGAATTTTAACAGTTTTCTTGTATCTACGAACGCCAGAATGCATAAAATTGACCTAAACGTCTCCTTTTCCTATTCTGAGTCGATTCTGCATGCTTTAAGTGTGTTTGGTGGCTCAGAACCATCAAAAAACGTTGAAATATAGTTCAAATTCAATAAAAATCGACAAAAATACAGTTTCTAGCTAAAATTTGATGGTTTCGTTGCACTTTCCGAGCCCGTAGGGTATCTGATTGGCTTAAAAGTACAAGAAAACACTTCAAAAGTGACGTTTCTGAAGAATTTTAACAGTTTTCTTGTATCTACGAACGCCAGAATGCATAAATTTGACCTAAACGTCTCCTTTTCCTATTCTGAGTCGATTCTGCATGCTTTAAGTGTGTTTGGTGGCTCAGAACCATCAAAAAACGTTGAAATATAGTTCAAATTCAATAAAAATCGACAAAAATACAGTTTCTAGCTAAAATTTGATGGTTTCGTTGCACTTTCCGAGCCCGTAGGGTATCTGATTGGCTTAAAAGTACAAGAAAACACTTCAAAAGTGACGTTTCTGAAGAATTTTTACAGTTTTCTTGTATCTACGAACGCCAGAATGCATAAAATTGACCTAAACGTCTCCTTTTCCTATTCTGAGTCGATTCTGCATGCTTTAAGTGTGTTTGGTGGCTCAGAACCATCAAAAAACGTTGAAATATAGTTCAAATTCAATAAAAATCGACAAAAATACAGTTTCTAGCTAAAATTTGATGGTTTCGTTGCACTTTCCGAGCCCGTAGGGTATCTGATTGGCTTAAAAGTACAAGAAAACACTTCAAAAGTGACGTTTCTGAAGAATTTTAACAGTTTTCTTGTATCTACGAACGCCAGAATGCATAAAATTGACCTAAACGTCTCCTTTTCCTATTCTGAGTCGATTCTGCATGCTTTAAGTGTGTTTGGTGGCTCAGGACCATCAAAAAACGTTGAAATATAGTTCAAATTCAATAAAAATCGACAAAAATACAGTTTCTAGCTAAAATTTGATGGTTTCGTTGCACTTTCCGAGCCCACAGGGTATCTGATTGGCTTAAAAGTACAAGAAAACACTTCAAAAGTGACGTTTCTGAAGAATTTTAACAGTTTTCTTGTATCTACGAACGCCAGAATGCATAAAATTGACCTAAACGTCTCCTTTTCCTATTCTGAGTCGATTCTGCATGCTTTAAGTGTGTTTGGTGGCTCAGAACCATCAAAAAACGTTGAAATATAGTTCAAATTCAATAAAAATCGACAAAAATACAGTTTCTAGCTAAAATTTGATGGTTTCGTTGCACTTTCCGAGCCCGTAGGGTATCTGATTGGCTTAAAAGTACAAGAAAACACTTCAAAAGTGACGTTTCTGAAGAATTTTAACAGTTTTCTTGTATCTACGAACGCCAGAATGCATAAAATTGACCTAAACGTCTCCTTTTCCTATTCTGAGTCGATTCTGCATGCTTTAAGTGTGTTTGGTGGCTCAGAACCATCAAAAAACGTTGAAATATTGTTCAAATTCAATAAAAATCGACAAAAATACAGTTTCTAGCTAAAATTTGATGGTTTCGTTGCACTTTCCGAGCCCGTAGGGTATCTGATTGGCTTAAAAGTACAAGAAAACACTTCAAAAGTAACGTTTCTGAAGAATTTTAACAGTTTTCTTGTATCTACGAACGCCAGAATGCATAAAATTGACCTAAACGTCTCCTTTTCCTATTCTGAGTCGATTCTGCATGCTTTAAGTGTGTTTGGTGGCTCAGAACCATCAAAAAACGTTGAAATATAGTTCAAATTCAATAAAAATCGACAAAAATACAGTTTCTAGCTAAAATTTGATGGTTTCGTTGCACTTTTCGAGCCCGTAGGGTATCTGATTGGCTTAAAAGTACAAGAAAACACTTCAAAAGTGACGTTTCTGAAGAATTTTAACAGTTTTCTTGTATCTACGAACGCCAGAATGCATAAAATTGACCTAAACGTCTCCTTTTCCTATTCTGAGTCGATTCTGCATGCTTTAAGTGTGTTTGGTGGCTCAGAACCATCAAAAAACGTTGAAATATAGTTCAAATTCAATAAAAATCGACAAAAATACAGTTTCTAGCTAAAATTTGATGGTTTCGTTGCACTTTCCGAGCCCGTAGGGTATCTGATTGGCTTAAAAGTACAAGAAAACACTTCAAAAGTGACGTTTCTGAAGAATTTTAACAGTTTTCTTGTATCTACGAACGCCAGAATGCATAAATTTGACCTAAACGTCTCCTTTTCCTATTCTGAGTCGATTCTGCATGCTTTAAGTGTGTTTGGTGGCTCAGAACCATCAAAAAACGTTGAAATATAGTTCAAATTCAATAAAAATCGACAAAAATACAGTTTCTAGCTAAAATTTGATGGTTTCGTTGCACTTTCCGAGCCCGTAGGGTATCTGATTGGCTTAAAAGTACAAGAAAACACTTCAAAAGTGACGTTTCTGAAGAATTTTTACAGTTTTCTTGTATCTACGAACGCCAGAATGCATAAAATTGACCTAAACGTCTCCTTTTCCTATTCTGAGTCGATTCTGCATGCTTTAAGTGTGTTTGGTGGCTCAGAACCATCAAAAAACGTTGAAATATAGTTCAAATTCAATAAAAATCGACAAAAATACAGTTTCTAGCTAAAATTTGATGGTTTCGTTGCACTTTCCGAGCCCGTAGGGTATCTGATTGGCTTAAAAGTACAAGAAAACACTTCAAAAGTGACGTTTCTGAAGAATTTTAACAGTTTTCTTGTATCTACGAACGCCAGAATGCATAAAATTGACCTAAACGTCTCCTTTTCCTATTCTGAGTCGATTCTGCATGCTTTAAGTGTGTTTGGTGGCTCAGGACCATCAAAAAACGTTGAAATATAGTTCAAATTCAATAAAAATCGACAAAAATACAGTTTCTAGCTAAAATTTGATGGTTTCGTTGCACTTTCCGAGCCCACAGGGTATCTGATTGGCTTAAAAGTACAAGAAAACACTTCAAAAGTGACGTTTCTGAAGAATTTTAACAGTTTTCTTGTATCTACGAACGCCAGAATGCATAAAATTGACCTAAACGTCTCCTTTTCCTATTCTGAGTCGATTCTGCATGCTTTAAGTGTGTTTGGTGGCTCAGAACCATCAAAAAACGTTGAAATATAGTTCAAATTCAATAAAAATCGACAAAAATACAGTTTCTAGCTAAAATTTGATGGTTTCGTTGCACTTTCCGAGCCCGTAGGGTATCTGATTGGCTTAAAAGTACAAGAAAACACTTCAAAAGTGACGTTTCTGAAGAATTTTAACAGTTTTCTTGTATCTACGAACGCCAGAATGCATAAAATTGACCTAAACGTCTCCTTTTCCTATTCTGAGTCGATTCTGCATGCTTTAAGTGTGTTTGGTGGCTCAGAACCATCAAAAAACGTTGAAATATAGTTCAAATTCAATAAAAATCGACAAAAATACAGTTTCTAGCTAAAATTTGATGGTTTCGTTGCACTTTCCGAGCCCGTAGGGTATCTGATTGGCTTAAAAGTACAAGAAAACACTTCAAAAGTAACGTTTCTGAAGAATTTTAACAGTTTTCTTGTATCTACGAACGCCAGAATGCATAAAATTGACCTAAACGTCTCCTTTTCCTATTCTGAGTCGATTCTGCATGCTTTAAGTGTGTTTGGTGGCTCAGAACCATCAAAAAACGTTGAAATATAGTTCAAATTCAATAAAAATCGACAAAAATACAGTTTCTAGCTAAAATTTGATGGTTTCGTTGCACTTTCCGAGCCCGTAGGGTATCTGATTGGCTTAAAAGTACAAGAAAACACTTCAAAAGTGACGTTTCTGAAGAATTTTAACAGTTTTCTTGTATCTACGAACGCCAGAATGCATAAAATTGACCTAAACGTCTCCTTTTCCTATTCTGAGTCGATTCTGCATGCTTTAAGTGTGTTTGGTGGCTCAGAGCCATCAAAAAACGTTGAAATATAGTTCAAATTCAATAAAAATCGACAAAAATACAGTTTCTAGCTAAAATTTGATGGTTTCGTTGCACTTTCCGAGCCCGTAGGGTATCTGATTGGCTTAAAAGTACAAGAAAACACTTCAAAAGTGACGTTTCTGAAGAATTTTAACAGTTTTCTTGTATCTACGAACGCCAGAATGCATAAAATTGACCTAAACGTCTCCTTTTCCTATTCTGAGTCGATTCTGCATGCTTTAAGTGTGTTTGGTGGCTCAGAACCATCAAAAAACGTTGAAATATAGTTCAAATTCAATAAAAATCGACAAAAATACAGTTTCTAGCTAAAATTTGATGGTTTCGTTGCACTTTCCGAGCCCGTAGGGTATCTGATTGGCTTAAAAGTACAAGAAAACACTTCAAAAGTGACGTTTCTGAAGAATTTTAACAGTTTTCTTGTATCTACGAACGCCAGAATGCATAAAATTGACCTAAACGTCTCCTTTTCCTATTCTGAGTCGATTCTGCATGCTTTAAGTGTGTTTGGTGGCTCAGAACCATCAAAAAACGTTGAAATATAGTTCAAATTCAATAAAAATCGACAAAAATACAGTTTCTAGCTAAAATTTGATGGTTTCGTTGCACTTTCCGAGCCCGTAGGGTATCTGATTGGCTTAAAAGTACAAGAAAACACTTCAAAAGTGACGTTTCTGAAGAATTTTAACAGTTTTCTTGTATCTACGAACGCCAGAATGCATAAAATTGACCTAAACGTCTCCTTTTCCTATTCTGAGTCGATTCTGCATGCTTTAAGTGTGTTTGGTGGCTCAGAACCATCAAAAAACGTTGAAATATAGTTCAAATTCAATAAAAATCGACAAAAATACAGTTTCTAGCTAAAATTTGATGGTTTCGTTGCACTTTCCGAGCCCGTAGGGTATCTGATTGGCTTAAAAGTACAAGAAAACACTTCAAAAGTGACGTTTCTGAAGAATTTTAACAGTTTTCTTGTATCTACGAACGCCAGAATGCATAAAATTGACCTAAACGTCTCCTTTTCCTATTCTGAGTCGACTCTGCATGCTTTAAGTGTGTTTGGTGGCTCAGAACCATAAAAAAACGTTGAAATATTGTTCAAATTCCATTAAAATCGACAAAAATACAGTTTCTAGCTAAAATTTGATGGTTTCGTTGCACTTTCCGAGCCCGTAGGGTATCTGATTGGCTTAAAAGTACAAGAAAACACTTCAAAAGTGACGTTTCTGAAGAATTTTAACAGTTTTCTTGTATCTACGAACGCCAGAATGCATAAAATTGACCTAAACGTCTCCTTTTCCTATTCTGAGTCGATTCTGCATGCTTTAAGTGTGTTTGGTGGCTCAGAACCATCAAAAAACGTTGAAATATAGTTCAAATTCAATAAAAATCGACAAAAATACAGTTTCTAGCTAAAATTTGATGGTTTCGTTGCACTTTCCGAGCCCGTAGGGTATCTGATTGGCTTAAAAGTACAAGAAAACACTTCAAAAGTGACGTTTCTGAAGAATTTTAACAGTTTTCTTGTATCTACGAACGCCAGAATGCATAAAATTGACCTAAACGTCTCCTTTTCCTATTCTGAGTCGATTCTGCATGCTTTAAGTGTGTTTGGTGGCTCAGAACCATCAAAAAACGTTGAAATATAGTTCAAATTCAATAAAAATCGACAAAAATACAGTTTCTAGCTAAAATTTGATGGTTTCGTTGCACTTTCCGAGCCCGTAGGGTATCTGATTGGCTTAAAAGTACAAGAAAACACTTCAAAAGTGACGTTTCTGAAGAATTTTAACAGTTTTCTTGTATCTACGAACGCCAGAATGCATAAAATTGACCTAAACGTCTCCTTTTCCTTATTCTGAGTCGATTCTGCATGCTTTAAGTGTGTTTGGTGGCTCAGAACCATCAAAAAACGTTGAAATATAGTTCAAATTCAATAAAAATCGACAAAAATACAGTTTCTAGCTAAAATTTGATGGTTTCGTTGCACTTTCCGAGCCCGTAGGGTATCTGATTGGCTTAAAAGTACAAGAAAACACTTCAAAAGTGACGTTTCTGAAGAATTTTAACAGTTTTCTTGTATCTACGAACGCCAGAATGCATAAAATTGACCTAAACGTCTCCTTTTCCTATTCTGAGTCGATTCTGCATGCTTTAAGTGTGTTTGGTGGCTCAGAGCCATCAAAAAACGTTGAAATATAGTTCAAATTCAATAAAAATCGACAAAAATACAGTTTCTAGCTAAAATTTGATGGTTTCGTTGCACTTTCCGAGCCCGTAGGGTATCTGATTGGCTTAAAAGTACAAGAAAACACTTCAAAAGTGACGTTTCTGAAGAATTTTAACAGTTTTCTTGTATCTACGAACGCCAGAATGCATAAAATTGACCTAAACGTCTCCTTTTCCTATTCTGAGTCGATTCTGCATGCTTTAAGTGTGTTTGGTGGCTCAGAACCATCAAAAAACGTTGAAATATAGTTCAAATTCAATAAAAATCGACAAAAATACAGTTTCTAGCTAAAATTTGATGGTTTCGTTGCACTTTCCGAGCCCGTAGGGTATCTGATTGGCTTAAAAGTACAAGAAAACACTTCAAAAGTGACGTTTCTGAAGAATTTTAACAGTTTTCTTGTATCTACGAACGCCAGAATGCATAAAATTGACCTAAACGTCTCCTTTTCCTATTCTGAGTCGATTCTGCATGCTTTAAGTGTGTTTGGTGGCTCAGAACCATCAAAAAACGTTGAAATATAGTTCAAATTCAATAAAAATCGACAAAAATACAGTTTCTAGCTAAAATTTGATGGTTTCGTTGCACTTTCCGAGCCCGCAGGGTATCTGATTGGCTTAAAAGTACAAGAAAACACTTCAAAAGTGACGTTTCTGAAGAATTTTAACAGTTTTCTTGTATCTACGAACGCCAGAATGCATAAAATTGACCTAAACGTCTCCTTTTCCTATTCTGAGTCGATTCTGCATGCTTTAAGTGTGTTTGGTGGCTCAGAACCATCAAAAAACTTTGAAATATAGTTCAAATTCAATAAAAATCGACAAAAATACAGTTTCTAGCTAAAATTTGATGGTTTCGTTGCACTTTCCGAGCCCGTAGGGTATCTGATTGGCTTAAAAGTACAAGAAAACACTTCAAAAGTGACGTTTCTGAAGAATTTTAACAGTTTTCTTGTATCTACGAACGCCAGAATGCATAAAATTGACCTAAACGTCTCCTTTTCCTATTCTGAGTCGATTCTGCATGCTTTAAGTGTGTTTGGTGGCTCAGAACCATAAAAAAAACGTTGAAATATTGTTCAAATTCCATTAAAATCGACAAAAATACAGTTTCTAGCTAAAATTTGATGGTTTCGTTGCACTTTCCGAGCCCGTAGGGTATCTGATTGGCTTAAAAGTACAAGAAAACACTTCAAAAGTGACGTTTCTGAAGAATTTTAACAGTTTTCTTGTATCTACGAACGCCAGAATGCATAAAATTGACCTAAACGTCTCCTTTTCCTATTCTGAGTCGATTCTGCATGCTTTAAGTGTGTTTGGTGGCTCAGAACCTTCAAAAAACGTTGAAATATAGTTCAAATTCAATAAAAATCGACAAAAATACAGTTTCTAGCTAAAATTTGATGGTTTCGTTGCACTTTCCGAGCCCGTAGGGTATCTGATTGGCTTAAAAGTATAAGAAAACACTTCAAAAGTGACGTTTCTGAAGAATTTTAACAGTTTTCTTGTATCTACGAACGCCAGAATGCATAAAATTGACCTAAACGTCTCCTTTTCCTATTCTGAGTCGATTCTGCATGCTTTAAGTGTGTTTGGTGGCTCAGAACCATCAAAAAACGTTGAAATATAGTTCAAATTCAATAAAAATCGACAAAAATACAGTTTCTAGCTAAAATTTGATGGTTTCGTTGCACTTTCCGAGCCCGTAGGGTATCTGATTGGCTTAAAAGTACAAGAAAACACTTCAAAAGTGACGTTTCTGAAGAATTTTAACAGTTTTCTTGTATCTACGAACGCCAGAATGCATAAAATTGACCTAAACGTCTCCTTTTCCTATTCTGAGTCGATTCTGCATGCTTTAAGTGTGTTTGGTGGCTCAGAACCATCAAAAAACGTTGAAATATAGTTCAAATTCAATAAAAATCGACAAAAATACAGTTTCTAGCTAAAATTTGATGGTTTCGTTGCACTTTCCGAGCCCGTAGGGTATCTGATTGGCTTAAAAGTACAAGAAAACACTTCAAAAGTGACGTTTCTGAAGAATTTTAACAGTTTTCTTGTATCTACGAACGCCAGAATGCATAAAATTGACCTAAACGTCTCCTTTTCCTATTCTGAGTCGATTCTGCATGCTTTAAGTGTGTTTGGTGGCTCAGAACCATCAAAAAACGTTGAAATATAGTTCAAATTCAATAAAAATCGACAAAAATACAGTTTCTAGCTAAAATTTGATGGTTTCGTTGCACTTTAAGAGCCCGTAGGGTATCTGATTGGCTTAAAAGTACAAGAAAACACTTCAAAAGTGACGTTTCTGAAGAATTTTAACAGTTTTATTGTATCTACGAACGCCAGAATGCATAAAATTGACCTAAACGTCTCCTTTTCCTATTCTGAGTCGATTCTGCATGCTTTAAGTGTGTTTGGTGGCTCAGAACCATCAAAAAACGTTGAAATATAGTTCAAATTCAATAAAAATCGACAAAAACACAGTTTCTAGCTAAAATTTGATGGTTTCGTTGCACTTTCCGAGCCCGTAGGGTTTCTGATTGGCTTAAAAGTACAAGAAAACACTTCAAAAGTGACGTTTCTGAAGAATTTTAACAGTTTTCTTGTATCTACGAACGCCAGAATCCATAAAATTGACCTAAACGTCTCCTTTTCCTATTCTGAGTCGATTCTGCATGCTTTAAGTGTGTTTGGTGGCTCAGAACCATCAAAAAACGTTGAAATATAGTTCAAATTCAATAAAAATCGACAAAAATACAGTTTCTAGCTAAAATTTGATGGTTTCGTTGCACTTTCCGAGCCCGTAGGGTATCTGATTGGCTTAAAAGTACAAGAAAACACTTCAAAAGTGACGTTTCTGAAGAATTTTAACAGTTTTCTTGTATCTACGAACGCCAGAATGCATAAAATTGACCTAAACGTCTCCTTTTCCTATTCTGAGTCGATTCTGCATGCTTTAAGTGTGTTTGGTGGCTCAGAACCATCAAAAAACGTTGAAATATAGTTCAAATTCAATAAAAATCGACAAAAATACAGTTTCTAGCTAAAATTTGATGGTTTCGTTGCACTTTCCGAGCCCGTAGGGTATCTGATTGGCTTAAAAGTACAAGAAAACACTTCAAAAGTGACGTTTCTGAAGAATTTTAACAGTTTTCTTGTATCTACGAACGCCAGAATGCATAAAATTGACCTAAACGTCTCCTTTTCCTATTCTGAGTCGATTCTGCATGCTTTAAGTGTGTTTGGTGGCTCAGAACCATAAAAAAACGTTGAAATATTGTTCAAATTCCATTAAAATCGACAAAAATACAGTTTCTAGCTAAAATTTGATGGTTTCGTTGCACTTTCCGAGCCCGTAGGGTATCTGATTGGCTTAAAAGTACAAGAAAACACTTCAAAAGTGACGTTTCTGAAGAATTTTAACAGTTTTCTTGTATCTACGAACGCCAGAATGCATAAAATTGACCTAAACGTCTCCTTTTCCTATTCTGAGTCGATTCTGCATGCTTTAAGTGTGTTTGGTGGCTCAGAACCTTCAAAAAACGTTGAAATATAGTTCAAATTCAATAAAAATCGACAAAAATACAGTTTCTAGCTAAAATTTGATGGTTTCGTTGCACTTTCCGAGCCCGTAGGGTATCTGATTGGCTTAAAAGTATAAGAAAACACTTCAAAAGTGACGTTTCTGAAGAATTTTAACAGTTTTCTTGTATCTACGAACGCCAGAATGCATAAAATTGACCTAAACGTCTCCTTTTCCTATTCTGAGTCGATTCTGCATGCTTTAAGTGTGTTTGGTGGCTCAGAACCATCAAAAAACGTTGAAATATAGTTCAAATTCAATAAAAATCGACAAAAATACAGTTTCTAGCTAAAATTTGATGGTTTCGTTGCACTTTCCGAGCCCGTAGGGTATCTGATTGGCTTAAAAGTACAAGAAAACACTTCAAAAGTGACGTTTCTGAAGAATTTTAACAGTTTTCTTGTATCTACGAACGCCAGAATGCATAAAATTGACCTAAACGTCTCCTTTTCCTATTCTGAGTCGATTCTGCATGCTTTAAGTGTGTTTGGTGGCTCAGAACCATCAAAAAACGTTGAAATATAGTTCAAATTCAATAAAAATCGACAAAAATACAGTTTCTAGCTAAAATTTGATGGTTTCGTTGCACTTTCCGAGCCCGTAGGGTATCTGATTGGCTTAAAAGTACAAGAAAACACTTCAAAAGTGACGTTTCTGAAGAATTTTAACAGTTTTCTTGTATCTACGAACGCCAGAATGCATAAAATTGACCTAAACGTCTCCTTTTCCTATTCTGAGTCGATTCTGCATGCTTTAAGTGTGTTTGGTGGCTCAGAACCATCAAAAAACGTTGAAATATAGTTCAAATTCAATAAAAATCGACAAAAATACAGTTTCTAGCTAAAATTTGATGGTTTCGTTGCACTTTAAGAGCCCGTAGGGTATCTGATTGGCTTAAAAGTACAAGAAAACACTTCAAAAGTGACGTTTCTGAAGAATTTTAACAGTTTTATTGTATCTACGAACGCCAGAATGCATAAAATTGACCTAAACGTCTCCTTTTCCTATTCTGAGTCGATTCTGCATGCTTTAAGTGTGTTTGGTGGCTCAGAACCATCAAAAAACGTTGAAATATAGTTCAAATTCAATAAAAAATCGACAAAAACACAGTTTCTAGCTAAAATTTGATGGTTTCGTTGCACTTTCCGAGCCCGTAGGGTTTCTGATTGGCTTAAAAGTACAAGAAAACACTTCAAAAGTGACGTTTCTGAAGAATTTTAACAGTTTTCTTGTATCTACGAACGCCAGAATGCATAAAATTGACCTAAACGTCTCCTTTTCCTATTCTGAGTCGATTCTGCATGCTTTAAGTGTGTTTGGTGGCTCAGAACCATCAAAAAACGTTGAAATATAGTTCAAATTCAATAAAAATCGACAAAAATACAGTTTCTAGCTAAAATTTGATGGTTTCGTTGCACTTTCCGAGCCCGTAGGGTATCTGATTGGCTTAAAAGTACAAGAAAACACTTCAAAAGTGACGTTTCTGAAGAATTTTAACAGTTTTCTTGTATCTACGAACGCCAGAATGCATAAAATTGACCTAAACGTCTCCTTTTCCTATTCTGAGTCGATTCTGCATGCTTTAAGTGTGTTTGGTGGCTCAGAACCATCAAAAAACGTTGAAATATAGTTCAAATTCAATAAAAATCGACAAAAATACAGTTTCTAGCTAAAATTTGATGGTTTCGTTGCACTTTAAGAGCCCGTAGGGTATCTGATTGGCTTAAAAGTACAAGAAAACACTTCAAAAATGACGTTTCTGAAGAATTTTAACAGTTTTCTTGTATCTACGAACGCCAGAATGCATAAAATTGACCTAAACGTCTCCTTTTCCTATTCTGAGTCGATTCTGCATGCTTTAAGTGTGTTTGGTGGCTCAGAGCCATCAAAAAACGTTGAAATATAGTTCAAATTCAATAAAAATCGACAAAAATACAGTTTCTAGCTAAAATTTGATGGTTTCGTTGCACTTTCCGAGCCCGTAGGGTATCTGATTGGCTTAAAAGTACAAGAAAACACTTCAAAAGTGACGTTTCTGAAGAATTTTAACAGTTTTCTTGTATCTACGAACGCCAGAATGCATAAAATTGACCTAAACGTCTCCTTTTCCTATTCTGAGTCGATTCTGCATGCTTTAAGTGTGTTTGGTGGCTCAGAACCATAAAAAAACGTTGAAATATTGTTCAAATTCCATAAAAATCGACAAAAATACAGTTTCTAGCTAAAATTTGATGGTTTCGTTGCACTTTCCGAGCCCGTAGGGTATCTGATTGGCTTAAAAGTACAAGAAAACACTTCAAAAGTGACGTTTCTGAAGAATTTTAACAGTTTTCTTGTATCTACGAACGCCAGAATGCATAAAATTGACCTAAACGTCTCCTTTTCCTATTCTGAGTCGATTCTGCAAGCTTTAAGTGTGTTTGGTGGCTCAGAACCTTCAAAAAACGTTGAAATATAGTTCAAATTCAATAAAAATCGACAAAAATACAGTTTCTAGCTAAAATTTGATGGTTTCGTTGCACTTTCCGAGCCCGTAGGGTATCTGATTGGCTTAAAAGTATAAGAAAACACTTCAAAAGTGACGTTTCTGAAGAATTTTAACAGTTTTCTTGTATCTACGAACGCCAGAATGCATAAAATTGACCTAAACGTCTCCTTTTCCTATTCTGAGTCGATTCTGCATGCTTTAAGTGTGTTTGGTGGCTCAGAACCATCAAAAAACGTTGAAATATAGTTCAAATTCAATAAAAATCGACAAAAATACAGTTTCTAGCTAAAATTTGATGGTTTCGTTGCACTTTCCGAGCCCGTAGGGTATCTGATTGGCTTAAAAGTACAAGAAAACACTTCAAAAGTGACGTTTCTGAAGAATTTTAACAGTTTTCTTGTATCTACGAACGCCAGAATGCATAAAATTGACCTAAACGTCTCCTTTTCCTATTCTGAGTCGATTCTGCATGCTTTAAGTGTGTTTGGTGGCTCAGAACCATCAAAAAACGTTGAAATATAGTTCAAATTCAATAAAAATCGACAAAAATACAGTTTCTAGCTAAAATTTGATGGTTTCGTTGCACTTTCCGAGCCCGTAGGGTATCTGATTGGCTTAAAAGTACAAGAAAACACTTCAAAAGTGACGTTTCTGAAGAATTTTAACAGTTTTCTTGTATCTACGAACGCCAGAATGCATAAAATTGACCTAAACGTCTCCTTTTCCTATTCTGAGTCGATTCTGCATGCTTTAAGTGTGTTTGGTGGCTCAGAACCATCAAAAAACGTTGAAATATAGTTCAAATTCAATAAAAATCGACAAAAATACAGTTTCTAGCTAAAATTTGATGGTTTCGTTGCACTTTCCGAGCCCGTAGGGTATCTGATTGGCTTAAAAGTACAAGAAAACACTTCAAAAGTGACGTTTCTGAAGAATTTTAACAGTTTTCTTGTATCTACGAACGCCAGAATGCATAAAATTGACCTAAACGTCTCCTTTTCCTATTCTGAGTCGATTCTGCATGCTTTAAGTGTGTTTGGTGGCTCAGAACCATCAAAAAACGTTGAAATATAGTTCAAATTCAATAAAAATCGACAAAAATACAGTTTCTAGCTAAAATTTGATGGTTTCGTTGCACTTTCCGAGCCCGTAGGGTATCTGATTGGCTTAAAAGTACAAGAAAACACTTCAAAAGTGACGTTTCTGAAGAATTTTAACAGTTTTCTTGTATCTACGAACGCCAGAATGCATAAAATTGACCTAAACGTCTCCTTTTCCTATTCTGAGTCGATTCTGCATGCTTTAAGTGTGTTTGGTGGCTCAGAACCATCAAAAAACGTTGAAATATAGTTCAAATTCAATAAAAATCGACAAAAATACAGTTTCTAGCTAAAATTTGATGGTTTCGTTGCACTTTCCGAGCCCGTAGGGTATCTGATTGGCTTAAAAGTACAAGAAAACACTTCAAAAGTGACGTTTCTGAAGAATTTTAACAGTTTTCTTGTATCTACGAACGCCAGAATGCATAAAATTGACCTAAACGTCTCCTTTTCCTATTCTGAGTCGATTCTGCATGCTTTAAGTGTGTTTGGTGGCTCAGAACCATCAAAAAACGTTGAAATATAGTTCAAATTCAATAAAAATCGACAAAAATACAGTTTCTAGCTAAAATTTGATGGTTTCGTTGCACTTTAAGAGCCCGTAGGGTATCTGATTGGCTTAAAAGTACAAGAAAACACTTCAAAAGTGACGTTTCTGAAGAATTTTAACAGTTTTCTTGTATCTACGAACGCCAGAATGCATAAAATTGACCTAAACGTCTCCTTTTCCTATTCTGAGTCAATTCTGCATGCTTTAAGTGTGTTAGGTGGCTCAGAACCATCAAAAAACGTTGAAATATAGTTCAAATTCAATAAAAATCGACAAAAACACAGTTTCTAGCTAAAATTTGATGGTTTCGTTGCACTTTCCGAGCCCGTAGGGTTTCTGATTGGCTTAAAAGTACAAGAAAACACTTCAAAAGTGACGTTTCTGAAGAATTTTAACAGTTTTCTTGTATCTACGAACGCCAGAATGCATAAAATTGACCTAAACGTCTCCTTTTCCTATTCTGAGTCGATTCTGCATGCTTAAGTGTGTTTGGTGGCTCAGAACCATCAAAAAACGTTGAAATATAGTTCAAATTCAATAAAAATCGACAAAAATACAGTTTCTAGCTAAAATTTGATGGTTTCGTTGCACTTTCCGAGCCCGTAGGGTATCTGATTGGCTTAAAAGTACAAGAAAACACTTCAAAAGTGACGTTTCTGAAGAATTTTAACAGTTTTCTTGTATCCACGAACGCCAGAATGCATAAAATTGACCTAAACGTCTCCTTTTCCTATTCTGAGTCGATTCTGCATGCTTTAAGTGTGTTTGGTGGCTCAGAACCATCAAAAAACGTTGAAATATAGTTCAAATTCAATAAAAATCGACAAAAATACAGTTTCTAGCTAAAATTTGATGGTTTCGTTGCACTTTCCGAGCCCGTAGGGTATCTGATTGGCTTAAAAGTACAAGAAAACACTTCAAAAGTGACGTTTCTGAAGAATTTTAACAGTTTTCTTGTATCTACGAACGCCAGAATGCATAAAATTGACCTAAACGTCTCCTTTTCCTATTCTGAGTCGATTCTGCATGCTTTAAGTGTGTTTGGTGGCTCAGAACCATCAAAAAACGTTGAAATATAGTTCAAATTCAATAAAAATCGACAAAAATACAGTTTCTAGCTAAAATTTGATGGTTTCGTTGCACTTTCCGAGCCCGTTGGGTATCTGATTGGCTTAAAAGTACAAGAAAACACTTCAAAAGTGACGTTTCTGAAGAATTTTAACAGTTTTCTTGTATCTACGAACGCCAGAATGCATAAAATTGACCTAAACGTCTCCTTTTCCTATTCTGAGTCGATTCTGCATGCTTTAAGTGTGTTTGGTGGCTCAGAACCATCAAAAAACGTTGAAATATAGTTCAAATTCAATAAAAATCGACAAAAATACAGTTTCTAGCTAAAATTTGATGGTTTCGTTGCACTTTCCGAGCCCGTAGGGTATCTGATTGGCTTAAAAGTACAAGAAAACACTTCAAAAGTGACGTTTCTGAAGAATTTTAACAGTTTTCTTGTATCTACGAACGCCAGAATGCATAAAATTGACCTAAACGTCTCCTTTTCCTATTCTGAGTCGATTTTGCATGCTTTAAGTGTGTTTGGTGGCTCAGAACCATCAAAAAACGTTGAAATATAGTTCAAATTCAATAAAAATCGACAAAAATACAGTTTCTAGCTAAAATTTGATGGTTTCGTTGCACTTTCCGAGCCCGTAGGGTATCTCTTAAAAGTACAAGAAAACACTTCAAAAGTGACGTTTCTGAAGAATTTTAACAGTTTTCTTGTATCTACGAACGCCAGAATGCATAAAATTGACCTAAACGTCTCCTTTTCCTATTCTGAGTCGATTCTGCATGCTTTAAGTGTGTTTGGTGGCTCAGAACCATCAAAAAACGTTGAAATATAGTTCAAATTCAATAAAAATCGACAAAAATACAGTTTCTAGCTAAAATTTGATGGTTTCGTTGCACTTTCCGAGCCCGTAGGGTATCTGATTGGGAGATTCTTAAAAGGACAAGAAAACACTTCAAAAGTGACGTTTCTGAAGAATTTTAACAGTTTTCTTGTATCTACGAACGCCAGAATGCATAAAATTGACCTAAACGTCTCCTTTTCCTATTCTGAGTCGATTCTGCATGCTTTAAGTGTTTTTGGTGGCTCAGAACCATCAAAAAACGTTGAAATATAGTTCAAATTCAATAAAAATCGACAAAAATACAGTTTCTAGCTAAAATTTGATGGTTTCGTTGCACTTTCCGAGCCCGTAGGGTATCTGATTGGCTTAAAAGTACAAGAAAACACTTCAAAAGTGACGTTTCTGAAGAATTTTAACAGTTTTCTTGTATCTACGAACGCCAGAATGCATAAAATTGACCTAAACGTCTCCTTTTCCTATTCTGAGTCGATTCTGCATGCTTTAAGTGTGTTTGGTGGCTCAGAACCATCAAAAAACGTTGAAATATAGTTCAAATTCAATAAAAATCGACAAAAATACAGTTTCTAGCTAAAATTTGATGGTTTCGTTGCACTTTCCGAGCCCGTAGGGTATCTGATTGGCTTAAAAGTACAAGAAAACACTTCAAAAGTGACGTTTCTGAAGAATTTTAACAGTTTTCTTGTATCTACGAACGCCAGAATGCATAAAATTGACCTAAACGTCTCCTTTTCCTATTCTGAGTCGATTCTGCATGCTTTAAGTGTGTTTGGTGGCTCAGAACCATCAAAAAACGTTGAAATATAGTTCAAATTCAATAAAAATCGACAAAAATACAGTTTCTAGCTAAAATTTGATGGTTTCGTTGCACTTTCCGAGCCCGTAGGGTATCTGATTGGCTTAAAAGTACAAGAAAACACTTCAAAAGTGACGTTTCTGAAGAATTTTAACAGTTTTCTTGTATCTACGAACGCCAGAATGCATAAAATTGACCTAAACGACTCCTTTTCCTATTCTGAGTCGATTCTGCATGCTTTAAGTGTGTTTGGTGGCTCAGAACCATCAAAAAACGTTGAAATATAGTTAAAATTCAATAAAAATCGACAAAAATACAGTTTCTAGCTAAAATTTGATGGTTTCGTTGCACTTTCCGAGCCCGTAGGGTATCTGATTGGCTTAAAAGTACAAGAAAACACTTCAAAAGTGACGTTTCTGAAGAATTTTAACAGTTTTCTTGTATCTACGAACGCCAGAATGCATAAAATTGACCTAAACGTCTCCTTTTCCTATTCTGAGTCGATTCTGCATGCTTTAAGTGTGTTTGGTGGCTCAGAACCATCAAAAAACGTTGAAATATAGTTCAAATTCAATAAAAATCGACAAAAATACAGTTTCTAGCTAAAATTTGATGGTTTCGTTGCACTTTCCGAGCCCGTAGGATATCTGATTTGCTTAAAAGTACAAGAAAACACTTCAAAAGTGACGTTTCTGAAGAATTTTAACAGTTTTCTTGTATCTACGAACGCCAGAATGCATAAAATTGACCTAAACGTCTCCTTTTCCTATTCTGAGTCGATTCTGCATGCTTTAAGTGTGTTTGGTGGCTCAGAACCATCAAAAAACGTTGAAATATAGTTCAAATTCAATAAAAATCGACAAAAATACAGTTTCTAGCTAAAATTTGATGGTTTCGTTGCACTTTCCGAGCCCGTAGGGTATCTGATTGGCTTAAAAGTACAAGAAAACACTTCAAAAGTGACGTTTATGAAGAATTTTAACAGTTTTCTTGTATCTACGAACGCCAGAATGCATAAAATTAACCTAAACGTCTCCTTTTCCTATTCTGAGTCGATTCTGCATGCTTTAAGTGTGTTTGGTGGCTCAGAACCATCAAAAAACGTTGAAATATAGTTCAA
This sequence comes from Zophobas morio, assembly GCF_036711695.1. Taxonomy (NCBI): domain Eukaryota; kingdom Metazoa; phylum Arthropoda; class Insecta; order Coleoptera; family Tenebrionidae; genus Zophobas; species Zophobas morio. The sequence goes on from NW_026972916.1 coordinate 20,910, forward strand.
ATTCAATAAAAATCGACAAAAATACAGTTTCTAGCTAAAATTTGATGGTTTCGTTGCACTTTCCGAGCCCGTAGGGTATCTGATTGGCTTAAAAGTACAAGAAAACACTTCAAAAGTGACGTTTCTGAAGAATTTTAACAGTTTTCTTGTATCTACGAACGCCAGAATGCATAAAATTGACCTAAACGTCTCCTTTTCCTATTCTGAGTCGATTCTGCATGCTTTAAGTGTTTTTGGTGGCTCAGAACCATCAAAAAACGTTGAAATATAGTTCAAATTCAATAAAAATCGACAAAAATACAGTTTCTAGCTAAAATTTGATGGTTTCGTTGCACTTTCCGAGCCCGTAGGGTATCTGATTGGCTTAAAAGTACAAGAAAACACTTCAAAAGTGACGTTTCTGAAGAATTTTAACAGTTTTCTTGTATCTACGAACGCCAGAATGCATAAAATTGACCTAAACGTCTCCTTTTCCTATTCTGAGTCGATTCTGCATGCTTTAAGTGTGTTTGGTGGCACAGAACCATCAAAAAACGTTGAAATATAGTTCAAATTCAATAAAAATCCACAAAAATACAGTTTCTAGCTAAAATTTGATGGTTTCGTTGCACTTTCCGAGCCCGTAGGGTATCTGATTGGCTTAAAAGTACAAGAAAACACTTAAAAAGTGACGTTTCTGAAGAATTTTAACAGTTTTCTTGTGTCTACGAACGCCAGAATGCATAAAATTGACCTAAACGTCTCCTTTTCCTATTCTGAGTCGATTCTGCATGCTTTAAGTGTGTTTGGTGGCTCAGAACCATCAAAAAACATTGAAATATTGTTCAAATTCAATAAAAATCGACAAAAATACAGTTTCTAGCTAAAATTTGATGGTTTCGTTGCACTTTCCGAGCCCGTTGGGTATCTGATTGGCTTAAAAGTACAAGAAAACACTTCAAAAGTGACGTTTCTGAAGAATTTTAACAGTTTTCTTGTATCTACGAACGCCAGAATGCATAAAATTGACCTAAACGTCTCCTTTTCCTATTCTGAGTCGATTCTGCATGCTTTAAGTGTGTTTGGTGGCTCAGAACCATCAAAAAACGTTGAAATATAGTTCAAATTCAATAAAAATCGACAAAAATACAGTTTCTAGCTAAAATTTGATGGTTTCGTTGCACTTTCCGAGCCCGTAGGGTATCTGATTGGCTTAAAAGTACAAGAAAACACTTCAAAAGTGACGTTTCTGAAGAATTTTAACAGTTTTCTTGTATCTACGAACGCCAGAATGCATAAAATTGACCTAAACGTCTCCTTTTCCTATTCTGAGTCGATTCTGCATGCTTTAAGTGTGTTTGGTGGCTCAGAACCATCAAAAAACGTTGAAATATAGTTCAAATTCAATAAAAATCGACAAAAATACAGTTTCTAGCTAAAATTTGATGGTTTCGTTGCACTTTCCGAGCCCGTAGGGTATCTGATTGGCTTAAAAGTACAAGAAAACACTTCAAAAGTGACGTTTCTGAAGAATTTTAACAGTTTTCTTGTATCTACGAACGCCAGAATGCATAAAATTGACCTAAACGTCTCCTTTTCCTATTCTGAGTCGATTCTGCATGCTTTAAGTGTGTTTGGTGGCTCAGAACCATCAAAAACGTTGAAATATAGTTCAAATTCAATAAAAATCGACAAAAATACAGTTTCTAGCTAAAATTTGATGGTTTCGTTGCACTTTCCGAGCCCGTAGGGTATCTGATTGGCTTAAAAGTACAAGAAAACACTTCAAAAGTGACGTTTCTGAAGAATTTTAACAGTTTTCTTGTATCTACGAACGCCAGAATGCATAAAATTGACCTAAACTTCTCCTTTTCCTATTCTGAGTCGATTCTGCATGCTTTAAGTGTGTTTGGTGGCTCAGAACCATCAAAAAACTTTGAAATATAGTTCAAATTCAATAAAAATCGACAAAAATACAGTTTCTAGCTAAAATTTGATGGTTTCGTTGCACTTTCCGAGCCCGTAGGGTATCTGATTGGCTTAAAAGTACAAGAAAACATTTCAAAAGTGACGTTTCTAAAGAATTTTAACAGTTTTCTTGTATCTACGAACGCCAGAATGCATAAAATTGACCTAAACGTCTCCTTTTCCTATTCTGAGTCGATTCTGCATGCTTTAAGTGTGTTTGGTGGCTCAGAACCATCAAAAAACGTAGAAATATAGTTCAAATTCAATAAAAATCGACAAAAATACAGTTTCTAGCTAAAATTTGATGGTTTCGTTGCACTTTCCGAGCCCGTAGGGTATCTGATTGGCTTAAAAGTACAAGAAAACACTTCAAAAGTGACGTTTCTGAAGAATTTTAACAGTTTTCTTGTATCTACGAACGCCAGAATGCATAAAATTGACCTAAACGTCTCCTTTTCCTATTCTGAGTCGATTCTGCATGCTTTAAGTGTGTTTGGTGGCTCAGAACCATCAAAAAACGTTGAAATATAGTTCAAATTCAATAAAAATCGACAAAAATACAGTTTCTAGCTAAAATTTGATGGTTTCGTTGCACTTTCCGAGCCCGTAGGGTATCTGATTGGCTTAAAAGTACAAGAAAACACTTCAAAAGTGACGTTTCTGAAGAATTTTAACAGTTTTCTTGTATCTACGAACGCCAGAATGCATAAAATTGACCTAAACGTCTCCTTTTCCTATTCTGAGTCGATTCTGCATGCTTTAAGTGTGTTTGGTGGCTCAGAACCATCAAAAAACGTTGAAATATAGTTCAAATTCAATAAAAATCGACAAAAATACAGTTTCTAGCCAAAATTTGATGGTTTCGTTGCACTTTCCGAGTCCGTAGGGTATCTGATTGGCTTAAAAGTACAAGAAAACACTTCAAAAGTGACGTTTCTGAAGAATTTTAACAGTTTTCTTGTATCTACGAACGCCAGAATGCATAAAATTGACCTAAACGTCTCCTTTTCCTATTCTGAGTCGATTCTGCATGCTTTAAGTGTGTTTGGTGGCTCAGAACCATCAAAAAACGTTGAAATATAGTTCAAATTCAATAAAAATCGACAAAAATACAGTTTCTAGCTAAAATTTGATGGTTTCGTTGCACTTTCCGAGCCCGTAGGGTATCTGATTGGCTTAAAAGTACAAGAAAACACTTCAAAAGTGACGTTTCTGAAGAATTTTAACAGTTTTCTTGTATCTACGAACGCCAGAATGCATAAAATTGACCTAAACGTCTCCTTTTCCTATTCTGAGTCGATTCTGCATGCTTTAAGTGTGTTTGGTGGCTCAGAACCATCAAAAAACGTTGAAATATAGTTCAAATTCAATAAAAATCGACAAAAATACAGTTTCTAGCTAAAATTTGATGGTTTCGTTGCACTTTCCGAGCCGTAGGGTATCTGATTGGCTTAAAAGTACAAGAAAACACTTCAAAAGTGACGTTTCTGAAGAATTTTAACAGTTTTCTTGTATCTACGAACGCCAGAATGCATAAAATTGACCTAAACGTCTCCTTTTCCTATTCTGAGTCGATTCTGCATGCTTTAAGTGTTTTTGGTGGCTCAGAACCATCAAAAAACTTTGAAATATAGTTCAAATTCAATAAAAATCGACAAAAATACAGTTTCTAGCTAAAATTTGATGGTTTCGTTGCACTTTCCGAGCCCGTAGGGTATCTGATTGGCTTAAAAGTACAAGAAAACACTTCAAAAGTGACGTTTCTGAAGAATTTTAACAGTTTTCTTGTATCTACGAACGCCAGAATGCATAAAATTGACCTAAACGTCTCCTTTTCCTATTCTGAGTCGATTCTGCATGCTTTAAGTGTGTTTGGTGGCTCAGAACCATCAAAAAACGTTGAAATATAGTTCAAATTCAATAAAAATCGACAAAAATACAGTTTCTAGCTAAAATTTGATGGTTTCGTTGCACTTTCCGAGCCCGTAGGGTATCTGATTGGCTTAAAAGTACAAGAAAACACTTCAAAAGTGACGTTTCTGAAGAATTTTAACAGTTTTCTTGTATCTACGAACGCCAGAATGCATAAAATTGACCTAAACGTCTCCTTTTCCTATTCTGAGTCGATTCTGCATGCTTTAAGTGTGTTTGGTGGCTCAGAACCATCAAAAAACGTTGAAATATAGTTCAAATTCAATAAAAATCAACAAAAATACAGTTTCTAGCTAAAATTTGATGGTTTCGTTGCACTTTCCGAGCCCGTAGGGTATCTGATTGGCTTAAAAGTACAAGAAAACACTTCAAAAGTGACGTTTCTGAAGAATTTTAACAGTTTTCTTGTATCTACGAACGCCAGAATGCATAAAATTGACCTAAACGTCTCCTTTTCCTATTCTGAGTCGATTCTGCATGCTTTAAGTGTGTTTGGTGGCTCAGAACCATCAAAAAACGTTGAAATATAATTCAAATTCAATAAAAATCGACAAAAATACAGTTTCTAGCTAAAATTTGATGGTTTCGTTGCACTTTCCGAGCCCGTAGGGTATCTGATTGGCTTAAAAGTACAAGAAAACACTTCAAAAGTGACGTTTCTGAAGAATTTTAACAGTTTTCTTGTATCTACGAACGCCAGAATGCATAAAATTGACCTAAACGTCTCCTTTTCCTATTCTGAGTCGATTCTGCGTGCTTTAAGTGTGTTTGGTGGCTCAGAACCATCAAAAAACGTTGAAATATAGTTCAAATTCAATAAAAATCGACAAAAATACAGTTTCTAGCTAAAATTTGATGGTTTCGTTGCGCTTTCCGAGCCCGTAGGGTATCTGATTGGCTTAAAAGTACAAGAAAACACTTCAAAAGTGACGTTTCTGAAGAATTTTAACAGTTTTCTTGTATCTACGAACGCCAGAATGCATAAAATTGACCTAAACGTCTCCTTTTCCTATTCTGAGTCGATTCTGCATGCTTTAAGTGTGTTTGGTGGCTCAGAACCATCAAAAAACGTTGAAATATAGTTCAAATTCAATAAAAATCAACAAAAATACAGTTTCTAGCTAAAATTTGATGGTTTCGTTGCACTTTCCGAGCCCGTAGGTTATCTGATTGGCTTAAAAGTACAAGAAAACACTTCAAAAGTGACGTTTCTGAAGTATTTTAACAGTTTTCTTGTATCTACGAACGCCAGAATGCATAAAATTGACCTAAACGTCTCCTTTTCCTATTCTGAGTCGATTCTGCATGCTTTAAGTGTGTTTGGTGGCTCAGAACCATCAAAAAACGTTGAAATATAGTTCAAATTCAATAAAAATCGACAAAAATACAGTTTCTAGCTAAAATTTGATGGTTTCGTTGCACTTTCCGAGCCCGTAGGGTATCTGATTGGCTTAAAAGTACAAGAAAACACTTCAAAAGTGACGTTTCTGAAGAATTTTAACAGTTTTCTTGTATCTACGAACGCCAGAATGCATAAAATTGACCTAAACGTCTCCTTTTCCTATTCTGAGTCGATTCTGCATGCTTTAAGTGTGTTTGGTGGCTCAGAACCATCAAAAAACGTTGAAATATAGTTCAAATTCAATAAAAATCGACAAAAATACAGTTTCTAGCTAAAATTTGATGGTTTCGTTGCACTTTCCGAGCCCGTAGGGTATCTGATTGGCTTAAAAGTACAAGAAAACACTTCAAAAGTGACGTTTCTGAAGAATTTTAACAGTTTTCTTGTATCTACGAACGCCAGAATGCATAAAATTGACCTAAACGTCTCCTTTTCCTATTCTGAGTCGATTCTGCATGCTTTAAGTGTGTTTGGTGGCTCAGAACCATCAAAAAACGTTGAAATATAGTTCAAATTCAATAAAAATCGACAAAAATACAGTTTCTAGCTAAAATTTGATGGTTTCGTTGCACTTTCCGAGCCCGTAGGGTATCTGATTGGCTTAAAAGTACAAGAAAACACTTCAAAAGTGACGTTTCTGAAGAATTTTAACAGTTTTCTTGTATCTACGAACGCCAGAATGCATAAAATTGACCTAAACGTCTCCTTTTCCTATTCTGAGTCGATTCTGCATGCTTTAAGTGTGTTTGGTGGCTCAGAACCATCAAAAAACGTTGAAATATAGTTCAAATTCAATAAAAATCAACAAAAATACAGTTTCTAGCTAAAATTTGATGGTTTCGTTGCACTTTCCGAGCCCGTAGGGTATCTGATTGGCTTAAAAGTACAAGAAAACACTTCAAAAGTGACGTTTCTGAAGAATTTTAACAGTTTTCTTGTATCTACGAACGCCAGAATGCATAAAATTGACCTAAACGTCTCCTTTTCCTATTCTGAGTCGATTCTGCATGCTTTAAGTGTGTTTGGTGGCTCAGAACCATCAAAAAACGTTGAAATATAATTCAAATTCAATAAAAATCGACAAAAATACAGTTTCTAGCTAAAATTTGATGGTTTCGTTGCACTTTCCGAGCCCGTAGGGTATCTGATTGGCTTAAAAGTACAAGAAAACACTTCAAAAGTGACGTTTCTGAAGAATTTTAACAGTTTTCTTGTATCTACGAACGCCAGAATGCATAAAATTGACCTAAACGTCTCCTTTTCCTATTCTGAGTCGATTCTGCGTGCTTTAAGTGTGTTTGGTGGCTCAGAACCATCAAAAAACGTTGAAATATAGTTCAAATTCAATAAAAATCGACAAAAATACAGTTTCTAGCTAAAATTTGATGGTTTCGTTTTTCCGAGCCCGTAGGGTATCTGATTGGCTTAAAAGTACAAGAAAACACTTCAAAAGTGACGTTTCTGAAGAATTTTAACAGTTTTCTTGTATCTACGAACGCCAGAATGCATAAAATTGACCTAAACGTCTCCTTTTCCTATTCTGAGTCGATTCTGCATGCTTTAAGTGTGTTTGGTGGCTCAGAACCATCAAAAAACGTTGAAATATAGTTCAAATTCAATAAAAATCAACAAAAATACAGTTTCTAGCTAAAATTTGATGGTTTCGTTGCACTTTCCGAGCCCGTAGGTTATCTGATTGGCTTAAAAGTACAAGAAAACACTTCAAAAGTGACGTTTCTGAAGTATTTTAACAGTTTTCTTGTATCTACGAACGCCAGAATGCATAAAATTGACCTAAACGTCTCCTTTTCCTATTCTGAGTCGATTCTGCATGCTTTAAGTGTGTTTGGTGGCTCAGAACCATCAAAAAACGTTGAAATATAGTTCAAATTCAATAAAAATCGACAAAAATACAGTTTCTAGCTAAAATTTGATGGTTTCGTTGCACTTTCCGAGCCCGTAGGGTATCTGATTGGCTTAAAAGTACAAGAAAACACTTCAAAAGTGACGTTTCTGAAGAATTTTAACAGTTTTCTTGTATCTACGAACGCCAGAATGCATAAAATTGACCTAAACGTCTCCTTTTCCTATTCTGAGTCGATTCTGCATGCTTTAAGTGTGTTTGGTGGCTCAGAACCATCAAAAAAACGTTGAAATATAGTTCAAATTCAATAAAAATCGACAAAAATACAGTTTCTAGCTAAAATTTGATGGTTTCGTTGCACTTTCCGAGCCCGTAGGGTATCTGATTGGCTTAAAAGTACAAGAAAACACTTCAAAAGTGACGTTTCTGAAGAATTTTAACAGTTTTCTTGTATCTACGAACGCCAGAATGCATAAAATTGACCTAAACGTCTCCTTTTCCTATTCTGAGTCGATTCTGCATGCTTTAAGTGTGTTTGGTGGCTCAGAACCATCAAAAAACGTTGAAATATAGTTCAAATTCAATAAAAATCGACAAAAATACAGTTTCTAGCTAAAATTTGATGGTTTCGTTGCTCTTTCCGAGCCCGTTGGGTATCTGATTGGCTTAAAATTACAAGAAAACACTTCAAAAGTGACGTTTCTGAAGAATTTTAACAGTTTTCTTGTATCTACGAACGCCAGAATGCATAAAATTGACCTAAACGTCTCCTTTTCCTATTCTGAGTCGATTCTGCATGCTTTAAGTGTGTTTGGTGGCTCAGAACCATCAAAAAACGTTGAAATATAGTTCAAATTCAATAAAAATCGACAAAAATACAGTTTCTAGCTAAAATTTGATGGTTTCGTTGCACTTTCCGAGCCCGTAGGGTATCTGATTGGCTTAAAAGTACAAGAAAACACTTCAAAAGTGACGTTTCTGAAGAATTTTAACAGTTTTCTTGTATCTACGAACGCCAGAATGCATAAAATTGACCTAAAGGTCTCCTTTTCCTATTCTGAGTCGATTCTGCATGCTTTAAGTGTGTTTGGTGGCTCAGAACCATCAAAAAAACGTTGAAATATAGTTCAAATTCAATAAAAATCGACAAAAATACAGTTTCTAGCTAAAATTTGATGGTTTCGTTGCACTTTCCGAGCCCGTAGGGTATCTGATTGGCTTAAAAGTACAAGAAAACACTTCAAAAGTGACGTTTCTGAAGAATTTTAACAGTTTTCTTGTATCTACGAACGCCAGAATGCATAAAATTGACCTAAACATCTCCTTTTCCTATTCTGAGTTGATTCTGCATGCTTTAAGTGTGTTTGGTGGCTCAGAACCATCAAAAAACTTTGAAATATAGTTCAAATTCAATAAAAATCGACAAAAATACAGTTTCTAGCTAAAATTTGATGGTTTCGTTGCACTTTCCGAGCCCGTTGGGTATCTGATTGGCTTAAAAGTACAAGAAAACACTTCAAAAGTGACGTTTCTGAAGAATTTTAACAGTTTTCTTGTATCTACGAACGCCAGAATGCATAAAATTGACCTAAACGTCTCCTTTTCCTATTCTGAGTCGATTCTGCATGCTTTAAGTGTGTTTGGTGGCTCAGAACCATCAAAAAACGTTGAAATATAGTTCAAATTCAATAAAAATCGACAAAAATACAGTTTCTAGCTAAAATTTGACGGTTTCGTTGCACTTTCCGAGCCCGTAGGGTATCTGATTGGCTTAAAAGTACAAGAAAACACTTCAAAAGTGACGTTTCTGAAGAATTTTAACAGTTTTCTTGTATCTACGAACGCCAGAATGCATAAAATTGACCTAAACGTCTCCTTTTCCTATTCTGAGTCGATTCTGCATGCTTTAAGTGTGTTTGGTGGCTCAGAACCATCAAAAAACGTTGAAATATAGTTCAAATTCAATAAAAATCGACAAAAATACTGTTTCTAGCTAAAATTTGATGGTTTCGTTGCACTTTCCGAGCCCGTAGGGTATCTGATTGGCTTAAAACTACAAGAAAACACTTCAAAAGTGACGTTTCTGAAGAATTTTAACAGTTTTCTTGTATCTACGAACGCCAGAATGCATAAAATTGACCTAAACGTCTCCTTTTCCTATTCTGAGTCGATTCTGCATGCTTTAAGTGTGTTTGGTGGCTCAGAACCATCAAAAAACGTTGAAATATAGCTCAAATTCAATAAAAATCGACAAAAATACTGTTTCTAGCTAAAATTTGATGGTTTCGTTGCACTTTCCGAGCCCGTAGGGTATCTGATTGGCTTAAAAGTACAAGAAAACACTTCAAAAGTGACGTTTCTGAAGAATTTTAACAGTTTTCTTGTATCTACGAACGCCAGAATGCATAAAATTGACCTAAACGTCTCCTTTTCCTATTCTGAGTCGATTCTGCATGCTTTAAGTGTGTTTGGTGGCTCAGAACCATCAAAAAACGTTGAAATATAGTTCAAATTCAATAAAAATCGACAAAAATACAGTTTCTAGCTAAAATTTGATGGTTTCGTTGCACTTTCCGAGCCCGTAGGGTATCTGATTGGCTTGAAAGTACAAGAAAACACTTCAAAAGTGACGTTTCTGAAGAATTTTAACAGTTTTCTTGTATCTACGAACGCCAGAATGCATAAAATTGACCTAAACGTCTCCTTTTCCTATTCTGAGTCGATTCTGCATGCTTTAAGTGTGTTTGGTGGCTCAGAACCATCAAAAAACGTTGAAATATAGTTCAAATTCAATAAAAATCGACAAAAATACAGTTTCTAGCTAAAATTTGATGGTTTCGTTGCACTTTCCGAGCCCGTAGGGTATCTGATTGGCTTAAAAGTACAAGAAAACACTTCAAAAGTGACGTTTCTGAAGAATTTTAACAGTTTTCTTGTATCTACGAACGCCAGAATGCATAAAATTGACCTAAACGTCTCCTTTTCCTATTCTGAGTCGATTCTGCATGCTTTAAGTGTGTTTGGTGGCTCAGAACCATCAAAAAACGTTGGAATATAGTTCAAATTCAATAAAAATCGACAAAATACAGTTTCTAGCTAAAATTTGATGGTTTCGTTGCACTTTCCGAGCCCGTAGGGTATCTGATTGGCTTAAAAGTACAAGAAAACACTTCAAAAGTGACGTTTCTGATGAATTTTAACAGTTTTCTTGTATCTACGAACGCCAGAATGCATAAAATTGACCTAAACGTCTCCTTTTCCTATTCTGAGTCGATTCTGCATGCTTTAAGTGTGTTTGGTGGCTCAGAACCATCAAAAAACGTTGAAATATAGTTCAAATTCAATAAAAATCGACAAAAATACAGTTTCTAGCTAAAATTTGATGGTTTCGTTGCACTTTCCGAGCCCGTAGGGTATCTGATTGGCTTAAAAGTACAAGAAAACACTTCAAAAGTGACGTTTCTGAAGAGTTTTAACAGTTTTCTTGTATCTACGAACGCCAGAATGCATAAAATTGACCTAAACGTCTCCTTTTCCTATTCTGAGTCGATTCTGCATGCTTTAAGTGTGTTTGGTGGCTCAGAACCATCAAAAAACGTTGAAATATAGTTCAAATTCAATAAAAATCGACAAAAATACAGTTTCTAGCTAAAATTTGATGGTTTCGTTGCACTTTCCGAGCCCGTAGGGTTTCTGATTGGCTTAAAAGTACAAGAAAACACTTCAAAAGTGACGTTTCTGAAGAATTTTAACAGTTTTCTTGTATCTACGAACGCCAGAATGCATAAAATTGACCTAAACGTCTCCTTTTCCTATTCTGAGTGGATTCTGCATGCTTTAAGTGTGTTTGGTGGCTCAGAACCATCAAAAAACGTTGAAATATAGTTCAAATTCAATAAAAATCGACAAAAATACAGTTTCTAGCTAAAATTTGATGGTTTCGTTGCACTTTCCGAGCCCGTTGGGTATCTGATTGGCTTAAAAGGACAAGAAAACACTTCAAAAGTGACGTTTCTGAAGAATTTTAACAGTTTTCTTGTATCTACGAACGCCAGAATGCATAAAATTGACCTAAACGTCTCCTTTTCCTATTCTGAGTCGATTCTGCATGCTTTAAGTGTTTTTGGTGGCTCAGAACCATCAAAAAACGTTGAAATATAGTTCAAATTCAATAAAAATCGACAAAAATACAGTTTCTAGCTAAAATTTGATGGTTTCGTTGCACTTTCCGAGCCCGTAGGGTATCTGATTGGCTTAAAAGTACAAGAAAACACTTCAAAAGTGACGTTTCTGAAGAATTTTATCAGTTTTCTTGTATCTACGAACGCCAGAATGCATAAAATTGACCTAAACGTCTCCTTTTCCTATTCTGAGTCGATTCTGCATGCTTTAAGTGTGTTTGGTGGCTCAGAACCATCAAAAAACGTTGAAATATAGTTCAAATTCAATAAAAATCGACAAAAATACAGTTTCTAGCTAAAATTTGATGGTTTCGTTGCACTTTCCGAGCCCGTAGGGTATCTGATTGGCTTAAAAGTACAAGAAAACACTTCAAAAGTGACGTTTCTGAAGAATTTTAACAGTTTTCTTGTATCTACGAACGCCAGAATGCATAAAATTGACCTAAACGTCTCCTTTTCCTATTCTGAGTCGATTCTGCATGCTTTAAGTGTGTTTGGTGGCTCAGAACCATCAAAAAACGTTGAAATATAGTTCAAATTCAATAAAAATCGACAAAAATACAGTTTCTAGCTAAAATTTGATGGTTTCGTTGCACTTTCCGAGCCCGTAGGGTATCTGATTGGCTTAAAAGTACAAGAAAACACTTCAAAAGTGACGTTTCTGAAGAATTTTAACAGTTTTCTTGTATCTACGAACGCCAGAATGCATAAAATTGACCTAAACGACTCCTTTTCCTATTCTGAGTCGATTCTGCATGCTTTAAGTGTGTTTGGTGGCTCAGAACCATCAAAAAACGTTGAAATATAGTTAAAATTCAATAAAAATCGACAAAAATACAGTTTCTAGCTAAAATTTGATGGTTTCGTTGCACTTTCCGAGCCCGTAGGGTATCTGATTGGCTTAAAAGTACAAGAAAACACTTCAAAAGTGACGTTTCTGAAGAATTTTAACAGTTTTCTTGTATCTACGAACGCCAGAATGCATAAAATTGACCTAAACGTCTCCTTTTCCTATTCTGAGTCGATTCTGCATGCTTTAAGTGTGTTTGGTGGCTCAGAACCATCAAAAAACGTTGAAATATAGTTCAAATTCAATAAAAATCGACAAAAATACAGTTTCTAGCTAAAATTTGATGGTTTCGTTGCACTTTCCGAGCCCGTAGGATATCTGATTGGCTTAAAAGTACAAGAAAACACTTCAAAAGTGACGTTTCTGAAGAATTTTAACAGTTTTCTTGTATCTACGAACGCCAGAATGCATAAAATTGACCTAAACGTCTCCTTTTCCTATTCTGAGTCGATTCTGCATGCTTTAAGTGTGTTTGGTGGCTCAGAACCATCAAAAAACGTTGAAATATAGTTCAAATTCAATAAAAATCGACAAAAATACAGTTTCTAGCTAAAATTTGATGGTTTCGTTGCACTTTCCGAGCCCGTAGGGTATCTGATTGGCTTAAAAGTACAAGAAAACACTTCAAAAGTGACGTTTATGAAGAATTTTAACAGTTTTCTTGTATCTACGAACGCCAGAATGCATAAAATTAACCTAAACGTCTCCTTTTCCTATTCTGAGTCGATTCTGCATGCTTTAAGTGTGTTTGGTGGCTCAGAACCATCAAAAAACGTTGAAATATAGTTCAAATTCAATAAAAATCGACAAAAATACAGTTTCTAGCTAAAATTTGATGGTTTCGTTGCACTTTCCGAGCCCGTAGGGTATCTGATTGGCTTAAAAGTACAAGAAAACACTTCAAAAGTGACGTTTCTGAAGAATTTTAACAGTTTTCTTGTATCTACGAACGCCAGAATGCATAAAATTGACCTAAACGTCTCCTTTTCCTATTCTGAGTCGATTCTGCATGCTTTAAGTGTTTTTGGTGGCTCAGAACCATCAAAAAACGTTGAAATATAGTTCAAATTCAATAAAAATCGACAAAAATACAGTTTCTAGCTAAAATTTGATGGTTTCGTTGCACTTTCCGAGCCCGTAGGGTATCTGATTGGCTTAAAAGTACAAGAAAACACTTCAAAAGTGACGTTTCTGAAGAATTTTAACAGTTTTCTTGTATCTACGAACGCCAGAATGCATAAAATTGACCTAAACGTCTCCTTTTCCTATTCTGAGTCGATTCTGCATGCTTTAAGTGTGTTTGGTGGCTCAGAACCATCAAAAAACGTTGAAATATAGTTCAAATTCAATAAAAATCCACAAAAATACAGTTTCTAGCTAAAATTTGATGGTTTCGTTGCACTTTCCGAGCCCGTAGGGTATCTGATTGGCTTAAAAGTACAAGAAAACACTTAAAAAGTGACGTTTCTGAAGAATTTTAACAGTTTTCTTGTGTCTACGAACGCCAGAATGCATAAAATTGACCTAAACGTCTCCTTTTCCTATTCTGAGTCGATTCTGCATGCTTTAAGTGTGTTTGGTGGCTCAGAACCATCAAAAAACATTGAAATATAGTTCAAATTCAATAAAAATCGACAAAAATACAGTTTCTAGCTAAAATTTGATGGTTTCGTTGCACTTTCCGAGCCCGTTGGGTATCTGATTGGCTTAAAAGTACAAGAAAACACTTCAAAAGTGACGTTTCTGAAGAATTTTAACAGTTTTCTTGTATCTACGAACGCCAGAATGCATAAAATTGACCTAAACGTCTCCTTTTCCTATTCTGAGTCGATTCTGCATGCTTTAAGTGTGTTTGGTGGCTCAGAACCATCAAAAAACGTTGAAATATAGTTCAAATTCAATAAAAATCGACAAAAATACAGTTTCTAGCTAAAATTTGATGGTTTCGTTGCACTTTCCGAGCCCGTAGGGTATCTGATTGGCTTAAAAGTACAAGAAAACACTTCAAAAGTGACGTTTCTGAAGAATTTTAACAGTTTTCTTGTATCTACGAACGCCAGAATGCATAAAATTGACCTAAACGTCTCCTTTTCCTATTCTGAGTCGATTCTGCATGCTTTAAGTGTGTTTGGTGGCTCAGAACCATCAAAAAACGTTGAAATATAGTTCAAATTCAATAAAAATCGACAAAAATACAGTTTCTAGCTAAAATTTGATGGTTTCGTTGCACTTTCCGAGCCCGTAGGGTATCTGATTGGCTTAAAAGTACAAGAAAACACTTCAAAAGTGACGTTTCTGAAGAATTTTAACAGTTTTCTTGTATCTACGAACGCCAGAATGCATAAAATTGACCTAAACGTCTCCTTTTCCTATTCTGAGTCGATTCTGCATGCTTTAAGTGTGTTTGGTGGCTCAGAACCATCAAAAAACGTTGAAATATAGTTCAAATTCAATAAAAATCGACAAAAATACAGTTTCTAGCTAAAATTTGATGGTTTCGTTGCACTTTCCGAGCCCGTAGGGTATCTGATTGGCTTAAAAGTACAAGAAAACACTTCAAAAGTGACGTTTCTGAAGAATTTTAACAGTTTTCTTGTATCTACGAACGCCAGAATGCATAAAATTGACCTAAACTTCTCCTTTTCCTATTCTGAGTCGATTCTGCATGCTTTAAGTGTGTTTGGTGGCTCAGAACCATCAAAAAACGTTGAAATATAGTTCAAATTCAATAAAAATCGACAAAAATACAGTTTCTAGCTAAAATTTGATGGTTTCGTTGCACTTTCCGAGCCCGTGGGGTATCTGATTGGCTTAAAAGTACAAGAAAACATTTCAAAAGTGACGTTTCTAAAGAATTTTAACAGTTTTCTTGTATCTACGAACGCCAGAATGCATAAAATTGACCTAAACGTCTCCTTTTCCTATTCTGAGTCGATTCTGCATGCTTTAAGTGTGTTTGGTGGCTCAGAACCATCAAAAAACGTAGAAATATAGTTCAAATTCAATAAAAATCGACAAAAATACAGTTTCTAGCTAAAATTTGATGGTTTCGTTGCACTTTCCGAGCCCGTAGGGTATCTGATTGGCTTAAAAGTACAAGAAAACACTTCAAAAGTGACGTTTCTGAAGAATTTTAACAGTTTTCTTGTATCTACGAACGCCAGAATGCATAAAATTGACCTAAACGTCTCCTTTTCCTATTCTGAGTCGATTCTGCATGCTTTAAGTGTGTTTGGTGGCTCAGAACCATCAAAAAACGTTGAAATATAGTTCAAATTCAATAAAAATCGACAAAAATACAGTTTCTAGCTAAAATTTGATGGTTTCGTTGCACTTTCCGAGCCCGTAGGGTATCTGATTGGCTTAAAAGTACAAGAAAACACTTCAAAAGTGACGTTTCTGAAGAATTTTAACAGTTTTCTTGTATCTACGAACGCCAGAATGCATAAAATTGACCTAAACGTCTCCTTTTCCTATTCTGAGTCGATTCTGCATGCTTTAAGTGTGTTTGGTGGCTCAGAACCATCAAAAAACGTTGAAATATAGTTCAAATTCAATAAAAATCGACAAAAATACAGTTTCTAGCCAAAATTTGATGGTTTCGTTGCACTTTCCGAGTCCGTAGGGTATCTGATTGGCTTAAAAGTACAAGAAAACACTTCAAAAGTGACGTTTCTGAAGAATTTTAACAGTTTTCTTGTATCTACGAACGCCAGAATGCATAAAATTGACCTAAACGTCTCCTTTTCCTATTCTGAGTCGATTCTGCATGCTTTAAGTGTGTTTGGTGGCTCAGAACCATCAAAAAACGTTGAAATATAGTTCAAATTCAATAAAAATCGACAAAAATACAGTTTCTAGCTAAAATTTGATGGTTTCGTTGCACTTTCCGAGCCCGTAGGGTATCTGATTGGCTTAAAAGTACAAGAAAACACTTCAAAAGTGACGTTTCTGAAGAATTTTAACAGTTTTCTTGTATCTACGAACGCCAGAATGCATAAAATTGACCTAAACGTCTCCTTTTCCTATTCTGAGTCGATTCTGCATGCTTTAAGTGTGTTTGGTGGCTCAGAACCATCAAAAAACGTTGAAATATAGTTCAAATTCAATAAAAATCGACAAAAATACAGTTTCTAGCTAAAATTTGATGGTTTCGTTGCACTTTCCGAGCCCGTAGGGTATCTGATTGGCTTAAAAGTACAAGAAAACACTTCAAAAGTGACGTTTCTGAAGAATTTTAACAGTTTTCTTGTATCTACGAACGCCAGAATGCATAAAATTGACCTAAACGTCTCCTTTTCCTATTCTGAGTCGATTCTGCATGCTTTAAGTGTTTTTGGTGGCTCAGAACCATCAAAAAACGTTGAAATATAGTTCAAATTCAATAAAAATCGACAAAAATACAGTTTCTAGCTAAAATTTGATGGTTTCGTTGCACTTTCCGAGCCCGTAGGGTATCTGATTGGCTTAAAAGTACAAGAAAACACTTCAAAAGTGACGTTTCTGAAGAATTTTAACAGTTTTCTTGTATCTACGAACGCCAGAATGCATAAAATTGACCTAAACGTCTCCTTTTCCTATTCTGAGTCGATTCTGCATGCTTTAAGTGTGTTTGGTGGCTCAGAACCATCAAAAAACGTTGAAATATAGTTCAAATTCAATAAAAATCGACAAAAATACAGTTTCTAGCTAAAATTTGATGGTTTCGTTGCACTTTCCGAGCCCGTAGGGTATCTGATTGGCTTAAAAGTACAAGAAAACACTTCAAAAGTGACGTTTCTGAAGAATTTTAACAGTTTTCTTGTATCTACGAACGCCAGAATGCATAAAATTGACCTAAACGTCTCCTTTTCCTATTCTGAGTCGATTCTGCATGCTTTAAGTGTGTTTGGTGGCTCAGAACCATCAAAAAACGTTGAAATATAGTTCAAATTCAATAAAAATCAACAAAAATACAGTTTCTAGCTAAAATTTGATGGTTTCGTTGCACTTTCCGAGCCCGTAGGGTATCTGATTGGCTTAAAAGTACAAGAAAACACTTCAAAAGTGACGTTTCTGAAGAATTTTAACAGTTTTCTTGTATCTACGAACGCCAGAATGCATAAAATTGACCTAAACGTCTCCTTTTCCTATTCTGAGTCGATTCTGCATGCTTTAAGTGTGTTTGGTGGCTCAGAACCATCAAAAAACGTTGAAATATAATTCAAATTCAATAAAAATCGACAAAAATACAGTTTCTAGCTAAAATTTGATGGTTTCGTTGCACTTTCCGAGCCCGTAGGGTATCTGATTGGCTTAAAAGTACAAGAAAACACTTCAAAAGTGACGTTTCTGAAGAATTTTAACAGTTTTCTTGTATCTACGAACGCCAGAATGCATAAAATTGACCTAAACGTCTCCTTTTCCTATTCTGAGTCGATTCTGCGTGCTTTAAGTGTGTTTGGTGGCTCAGAACCATCAAAAAACGTTGAAATATAGTTCAAATTCAATAAAAATCGACAAAAATACAGTTTCTAGCTAAAATTTGATGGTTTCGTTGCACTTTCCGAGCCCGTAGGGTATCTGATTGGCTTAAAAGTACAAGAAAACACTTCAAAAGTGACGTTTCTGAAGAATTTTAACAGTTTTCTTGTATCTACGAACGCCAGAATGCATAAAATTGACCTAAACGTCTCCTTTTCCTATTCTGAGTCGATTCTGCATGCTTTAAGTGTGTTTGGTGGCTCAGAACCATCAAAAAACGTTGAAATATAGTTCAAATTCAATAAAAATCAACAAAAATACAGTTTCTAGCTAAAATTTGATGGTTTCGTTGCACTTTCCGAGCCCGTAGGTTATCTGATTGGCTTAAAAGTACAAGAAAACACTTCAAAAGTGACGTTTCTGAAGTATTTTAACAGTTTTCTTGTATCTACGAACGCCAGAATGCATAAAATTGACCTAAACGTCTCCTTTTCCTATTCTGAGTCGATTCTGCATGCTTTAAGTGTGTTTGGTGGCTCAGAACCATCAAAAAACGTTGAAATATAGTTCAAATTCAATAAAAATCGACAAAAATACAGTTTCTAGCTAAAATTTGATGGTTTCGTTGCACTTTCCGAGCCCGTAGGGTATCTGATTGGCTTAAAAGTACAAGAAAACACTTCAAAAGTGACGTTTCTGAAGAATTTTAACAGTTTTCTTGTATCTACGAACGCCAGAATGCATAAAATTGACCTAAACGTCTCCTTTTCCTATTCTGAGTCGATTCTGCATGCTTTAAGTGTGTTTGGTGGCTCAGAACCATCAAAAAACGTTGAAATATAGTTCAAATTCAATAAAAATCGACAAAAATACAGTTTCTAGCTAAAATTTGATGGTTTCGTTACACTTTCCGAGCCCGTAGGGTATCTGATTGGCTTAAAAGTACAAGAAAACACTTCAAAAGTGACGTTTCTGAAGAATTTTAACAGTTTTCTTGTATCTACGAACGCCAGAATGCATAAAATTGACCTAAACATCTCCTTTTCCTATTCTGAGTTGATTCTGCATGCTTTAAGTGTGTTTGGTGGCTCAGAACCATCAAAAAACTTTGAAATATAGTTCAAATTCAATAAAAATCGACAAAAATACAGTTTCTAGCTAAAATTTGATGGTTTCGTTGCACTTTCCGAGCCCGTAGGGTATCTGATTGGCTTAAAAGTACAAGAAAACACTTCAAAAGTGACGTTTCTGAAGAATTTTAACAGTTTTCTTGTATCTACGAACGCCAGAATGCATAAAATTGACCTAAACGTCTCCTTTTCCTATTCTGAGTCGATTCTGCATGCTTTAAGTGTGTTTGGTGGCTCAGAACCATCAAAAAACGTTGAAATATAGTTCAAATTCAATAAAAATCGACAAAAATACAATTTCTAGCTAAAATTTGACGGTTTCGTTGCACTTTCCGAGCCCGTAGGGTATCTGATTGGCTTAAAAGTACAAGAAAACACTTCAAAAGTGACGTTTCTGAAGAATTTTAACAGTTTTCTTGTATCTACGAACGCCAGAATGCATAAAATTGACCTAAACGTCTCCTTTTCCTATTCTGAGTCGATTCTGCATGCTTTAAGTGTGTTTGGTGGCTCAGAACCATCAAAAAACGTTGAAATATAGTTCAAATTCAATAAAAATCGGCAAAAATACTGTTTCTAGCTAAAATTTGATGGTTTCGTTGCACTTTCCGAGCCCGTAGGGTATCTGATTGGCTTAAAACTACAAGAAAACACTTCAAAAGTGACGTTTCTGAAGAATTTTAACAGTTTTCTTGTATCTACGAACGCCAGAATGCATAAAATTGACCTAAACGTCTCCTTTTCCTATTCTGAGTCGATTCTGCATGCTTTAAGTGTGTTTGGTGGCTCAGAACCATCAAAAAACGTTGAAATATAGCTCAAATTCAATAAAAATCGACAAAAATACTGTTTCTAGCTAAAATTTGATGGTTTCGTTGCACTTTCCGAGCCCGTAGGGTATCTGATTGGCTTAAAAGTACAAGAAAACACTTCAAAAGTGACGTTTCTGAAGAATTTTAACAGTTTTCTTGTATCTACGAACGCCAGAATGCATAAAATTGACCTAAACGTCTCCTTTTCCTATTCTGAGTCGATTCTGCATGCTTTAAGTGTGTTTGGTGGCTCAGAACCATCAAAAAACGTTGAAATATAGTTCAAATTCAATAAAAATCGACAAAAATACAGTTTCTAGCTAAAATTTGATGGTTTCGTTGCACTCTCCGAGCCCGTAGGGTATCTGATTGGCTTAAAAGTACAAGAAAACACTTCAAAAGTGACGTTTCTGAAGAATTTTAACAGTTTTCTTGTATCTACGAACGCCAGAATGCATAAAATTGACCTAAACTTCTCCTTTTCCTATTCTGAGTCGATTCTGCATGCTTTAAGTGTGTTTGGTGGCTCAGAACCATCAAAAAACGTTGAAATATAGTTCAAATTCAATAAAAATCGACAAAAATACAGTTTCTAGCTAAAATTTGATGGTTTCGTTGCACTTTCCGAGCCCGTAGGGTATCTGATTGGCTTAAAAGTACAAGAAAACACTTCAAAAGTGACGTTTCTGAAGAATTTTAACAGTTTTCTTGTATCTACGAACGCCAGAATGCTTAAAATTGACCTAAACGTCTCCTTTTCCTATTCTGAGTCGATTCTGCATGCTTTAAGTGTGTTTGGTGGCTCAGAACCATCAAAAAACGTTGAAATATAGTTCAAATTCAATAAAAATCGACAAAAATACAGTTTTTAGCTAAAATTTGATGGTTTCGTTGCACTTTCCGAGCCCGTAGGGTATCTGATTGGCTTAAAAGTACAAGAAAACACTTCAAAAGTGACGTTTCTGAAGAATTTTAACAGTTTTCTTGTATCTACGAACGCCAGAATGCATAAAATTGACCTAAACGTCTCCTTTTCCTATTCTGAGTCGATTCTGCATGCTTTAAGTGTGTTTGGTGGCTCAGAACCATCAAAAAACGTTGAAATATAGTTCAAATTCAATAAAAATCGACAAAAATACAGTTTCTAGCTAAAATTTGATGGTTTCGTTGCACTTTCCGAGCCCGTAGGGTATCTGATTGGCTTAAAAGTACAAGAAAACACTTCAAAAGTGACGTTTCTGAAGAATTTTAACAGTTTTCTTGTATCTACGAACGCCAGAATGCATAAAATTGACCTAAACTTCTCCTTTTCCTATTCTGAGTCGATTCTGCATGCTTTAAGTGTGTTTGGTGGCTCAGAACCATCAAAAAACGTTGAAATATAGTTCAAATTCAATAAAAATCGACAAAAATACAGTTTCTAGCTAAAATTTGATGGTTTCGTTGCACTTTCCGAGCCCGTAGGGTATCTGATTGGCTTAAAAGTACAAGAAAACACTTCAAAAGTGACGTTTCTGAAGAATTTTAACAGTTTTCTTGTATCTACGAACGCCAGAATGCATAAAATTGACCTAAACGTCTCCTTTTCCTATTCTGAGTCGATTCTGCATACTTTAAGTGTGTTTGGTGGCTCAGAACCATCAAAAAACGTTGAAATATAGTTCAAATTCAATAAAAATCGACAAAAATACAGTTTCTAGCTAAAATTTGATGGTTTCGTTGCACTTTCCGAGCCCGTTGGGTATCTGATTGGCTTAAAAGTACAAGAAAACACTTCAAAAGTGACGTTTCTGAAGAATTTTAACAGTTTTCTTGTATCTACGAACGCCAGAATGCATAAAATTGACCTAAACGTCTCCTTTTCCTATTCTGAGTCGATTCTGCATGCTTTAAGTGTGTTTGGTGGCTCAGAACCATCAAAAAACGTTGAAATATAGTTCAAATTCAATAAAAATCGACAAAAATACAGTTTCTAGCTAAAATTTGATGGTTTCGTTGCACTTTCCGAGCCCGTTGGGTATCTGATTGGCTTAAAAGTACAAGAAAACACTTCAAAAGTGACGTTTCTGAAGAATTTTAACAGTTTTCTTGTATCTACGAACGCCAGAATGCATAAAATTGACCTAAACGTCTCCTTTTCCTATTCTGAGTCGATTCTGCATGCTTTAAGTGTGTTTGGTGGCTCAGAACCATCAAAAAACGTTGAAATATAGTTCAAATTCAATAAAAATCGACAAAAATACAGTTTCTAGCTAAAATTTGATGGTTTCGTTGCACTTTCCGAGCCCATTGGGTATCTGATTGGCTTAAAAGTACAAGAAAACACTTCAAAAGTGACGTTTCTGAAGAATTTTAACAGTTTTCTTGTATCTACGAACGCCAGAATGCATAAAATTGACCTAAACGTCTCCTTTTCCTATTCTGAGTCGATTCTGCATGCTTTAAGTGTGTTTGGTGGCTCAGAACCATCAAAAAACGTTGAAATATAGTTCAAATTCAATAAAAATCGACAAAAATACAGTTTCTAGCTAAAATTTGATGGTTTCGTTGCACTTTCCGAGCCCGTAGGGTATCTGATTGGCTTAAAAGTACAAGAAAACACTTCAAAAGTGACGTTTCTGAAGAATTTTAACAGTTTTCTTGTATCTACGAACGCCAGAATGCATAAAATTGACCTAAACGTCTCCTTTTCCTATTCTGAGTCGATTCTGCATGCTTTAAGTGTGTTTGGTGGCTCAGAACCATCAAAAAACGTTGAAATATAGTTCAAATTCAATAAAAATCGACAAAAATACAGTTTCTAGCTAAAATTTGATGGTTTCGTTGCACTTTCCGAGCCCGTAGGGTATCTGATTGGCTTAAAAGTACAAGAAAACACTTCAAAAGTGACGTTTCTGAAGAATTTTAACAGTTTTCTTGTATCTACGAACGCCAGAATGCATAAAATTGACCTAAACGTCTCCTTTTCCTATTCTGAGTCGATTCTGCATGCTTTAAGTGTGTTTGGTGGCTCAGAACCATCAAAAAACGTTGAAATATAGTTCAAATTCAATAAAAATCGACAAA
The DNA here is from genome assembly GCF_036711695.1 of Zophobas morio. Lineage (NCBI taxonomy): Eukaryota > Metazoa > Arthropoda > Insecta > Coleoptera > Tenebrionidae > Zophobas > Zophobas morio. The sequence goes on from NW_026972916.1 coordinate 43,557, forward strand.
AATACAGTTTCTAGCTAAAATTTGATGGTTTCGTTGCACTTTCCGAGCCCGTAGGGTATCTGATTGGCTTAAAAGTACAAGAAAACACTTCAAAAGTGACGTTTCTGAAGAATTTTAACAGTTTTCTTGTATCTACGAACGCCAGAATGCATAAAATTGACCTAAACGTCTCCTTTTCCTATTCTGAGTCGATTCTGCATGCTTTAAGTGTGTTTGGTGGCTCAGAACCAACAAAAAACGTTGAAATGTAGTTCAAATTCAATAAAAATCGACAAAAATACAGTTTCTAGCTAAAATTTGATGGTTTCGTTGCACTTTCCGAGCCCGTAGGGTATCTGATTGGCTTAAAAGTACAAGAAAACACTTCAAAAGTGACGTTTCTGAAGAATTTTAACAGTTTTCTTGTATCTACGAACGCCAGAATGCATAAAATTGACCTAAACGTCTCCTTTTCCTATTCTGAGTCGATTCTGCATGCTTTAAGTGTGTTTGGTGGCTCAGAACCATCAAAAAACGTTGAAATATAGTTCAAATTCAATAAAAATCGACAAAAATACAGTTTCTAGCTAAAATTTGATGGTTTCGTTGCACTTTCCGAGCCCGTAGGGTTATCTGATTGGCTTAAAAGTACAAGAAAACACTTCAAAAGTGACGTTTCTGAAGAATTTTAACAGTTTTCTTGTATCTACGAACGCCAGAATGCATAAAATTGACCTAAACTTCTCCTTTTCCTATTCTGAGTCGATTCTGCATGCTTTAAGTGTGTTTGGTGGCTCAGAACCATCAAAAAACGTTGAAATATAGTTCAAATTCAATAAAAATCGACAAAAATACAGTTTCTAGCTAAAATTTTGATGGTTTCGTTGCACTTTCCGAGCCCGTAGGGTATCTGATTGGCTTAAAAGTACAAGAAAACACTTCAAAAGTGACGTTTCTGAAGAATTTTAACAGTTTTCTTGTATCTACGAACGCCAGAATGCATAAAATTGACCTAAACGTCTCCTTTTCCTATTCTGAGTCGATTCTGCATGCTTTAAGTGTGTTTGGTGGCTCAGAACCATCAAAAAACGTTGAAATATAGTTCAAATTCAATAAAAATCGACAAAAATACAGTTTCTATCTAAAATTTGATGGTTTCGTTGCACTTTCCGAGCCCGTAGGGTATCTGATTGGCTTAAAAGTACAAGAAAACACTTCAAAAGTGACGTTTCTGAAGAATTTTAACAGTTTTCTTGTATCTACGAACGCCAGAATGCATAAAATTGACCTAAACGTCTCCTTTTCCTATTCTGAGTCGATTCTGCATGCTTTAAGTGTGTTTGGTGGCTCAGAACCATCAAAAAACGTTGAAATATAGTTCAAATTCAATAAAAATCGACAAAAATACAGTTTCTAGCTAAAATTTGATGGTTTCGTTGCACTTTCCGAGCCCGTAGGGTATCTGATTGGCTTAAAAGTACAAGAAAACACTTCAAAAGTGACGTTTCTGAAGAATTTTAACAGTTTTCTTGTATCTACGAACGCCAGAATGCATAAAATTGACCTAAACGTCTCCTTTTCCTATTCTGAGTCGATTCTGCATGCTTTAAGAGTGTTTGGTGGCTCAGAACCATCAAAAAACGTTGAAATATAGTTCAAATTCAATAAAAATCGACAAAAATACAGTTTCTAGCTAAAATTTGATGGTTTCGTTGCACTTTCCGAGCCCGTAGGGTATCTGATTGGCTTAAAAGTACAAGAAAACACTTCAAAAGTGACGTTTCTGAAGAATTTTAACAGTTTTCTTGTATCTACGAACGCCAGAATGCATAAAATTGACCTAAACGTCTCCTTTTCCTATTCTGAGTCGATTCTGCATGCTTTAAGTGTGTTTGGTGGCTCAGAACCATCAAAAAACGTTGAAATATAGTTCAAATTCAATAAAAATCGACAAAAATACAGTTTCTATCTAAAATTTGATGGTTTCGTTGCACTTTCCGAGCCCGTAGGGTATCTGATTGGCTTAAAAGTACAAGAAAACACTTCAAAAGTGACGTTTCTGAAGAATTTTAACAGTTTTCTTGTATCTACGAACGCCAGAATGCATAAAATTGACCTAAACGTCTCCTTTTCCTATTCTGAGTCGATTCTGCATGCTTTAAGTGTGTTTGGTGGCTCAGAACCATCAAAAAACGTTGAAATATAGTTCAAATTCAATAAAAATCGACAAAAATACAGTTTCTAGCTAAAATTTGATGGTTTCGTTGCACTTTCCGAGCCCGTAGGGTATCTGATTGGCTTAAAAGTACAAGAAAACACTTCAAAAGTGACGTTTCTGAAGAATTTTAACAGTTTTCTTGTATCTACGAACGCCAGAATGCATAAAATTGACCTAAACGTCTCCTTTTCCTATTCTGAGTCGATTCTGCATGCTTTAAGAGTGTTTGGTGGCTCAGAACCATCAAAAAACGTTGAAATATAGTTCAAATTCAATAAAAATCGACAAAAATACAGTTTCTAGCTAAAATTTGATGGTTTCGTTGCACTTTCCGAGCCCGTAGGGTATCTGATTGGCTTAAAAGTACAAGAAAACACTTCAAAAGTGACGTTTCTGAAGAATTTTAACAGTTTTCTTGTATCTACGAACGCCAGAATGCATAAAATTGACCTAAACGTCTCCTTTTCCTATTCTGAGTCGATTCTGCATGCTTTAAGTGTGTTTGGTGGCTCAGAACCATCAAAAAACGTTGAAATATAGTTCAAATTCAATAAAAATCGACAAAAATACAGTTTCTAGCTAAAATTTGATGGTTTCGTTGCACTTTCCGAGCCCGTAGGGTATCTGATTGGCTTAAAAGTACAAGAAAACACTTCAAAAGTGACGTTTCTGAAGAATTTTAACAGTTTTCTTGTATCTACGAACGCCAGAATGCATAAAATTGACCTAAACGTCTCCTTTTCCTATTCTGAGTCGATTCTGCATGCTTTAAGTGTGTTTGGTGGCTCAGAACCATCAAAAAACGTTGAAATATTGTTCAAATTCAATAAAAATCGACAAAAATACAGTTTCTAGCTAAAATTTGATGGTTTCGTTGCACTTTCCGAGCCCGTAGGGTATGTGATTGGCTTAAAAGTACAAGAAAACACTTCAAAAGTGACGTTTCTGAAGAATTTTAACAGTTTTCTTGTATCTACGAACGCCAGAATGCATAAAATTGACCTAAACGTCTCCTTTTCCTATTCTGAGTCGATTCTGCATGCTTTAAGTGTGTTTGGTGGCTCAGAACCATCAAAAAACGTTGAAATATAGTTCAAATTCAATAAAAATCGACAAAAATACAGTTTCTAGCTAAAATTTGATGGTTTCGTTGCACTTTCCGAGCCCGTAGGGTATCTGATTGGCTTAAAAGTAAAAGAAAACAATTCAAAAGTGACGTTTCTGAAGAATTTTAACAGTTTTCTTGTATCTACGAACGCCAGAATGCATAAAATTGACCTAAACGTCTCCTTTTCCTATTCTGAGTCGATTCTGCATGCTTTAAGTGTGTTTGGTGGCTCAGAACCATCAAAAAACGTTGAAATATAGTTCAAATTCAATAAAAATCGACAAAAATACAGTTTCTAGCTAAAATTTGATGGTTTCGTTGCACTTTCCGAGCCCGTAGGGTATCTGATTGGCTTAAAAGTACAAGAAAACACTTCAAAAGTGACGTTTCTGAAGAATTTTAACAGTTTTCTTGTATCTACGAACGCCAGAATGCATAAAATTGACCTAAACGTCTCCTTTTCCTATTCTGAGTCGATTCTGCATGCTTTAAGTGTGTTTGGTGGCTCAGAACCATCAAAAAACGTTGAAATATTGTTCAAATTCAATAAAAATCGACAAAAATACAGTTTCTAGCTAAAATTTGATGGTTTCGTTGCACTTTCCGAGCCCGTAGGGTATGTGATTGGCTTAAAAGTACAAGAAAACACTTCAAAAGTGACGTTTCTGAAGAATTTTAACAGTTTTCTTGTATCTACGAACGCCAGAATGCATAAAATTGACCTAAACGTCTCCTTTTCCTATTCTGAGTCGATTCTGCATGCTTTAAGTGTGTTTGGTGGCTCAGAACCATCAAAAAACGTTGAAATATAGTTCAAATTCAATAAAAATCGACAAAAATACAGTTTCTAGCTAAAATTTGATGGTTTCGTTGCACTTTCCGAGCCCGTAGGGTATCTGATTGGCTTAAAAGTAAAAGAAAACAATTCAAAAGTGACGTTTCTGAAGAATTTTAACAGTTTTCTTGTATCTACGAACGCCAGAATGCATAAAATTGACCTAAACGTCTCCTTTTCCTATTCTGAGTCGATTCTGCATGCTTTAAGTGTGTTTGGTGGCTCAGAACCATCAAAAAACGTTGAAATATAGTTCAAATTCAATAAAAATCGACAAAAATACAGTTTCTAGCTAAAATTTGATGGTTTCGTTGCACTTTCCGAGCCCGTAGGGTATCTGATTGGCTTAAAAGTACAAGAAAACACTTCAAAAGTGACGTTTCTGAAGAATTTTAACAGTTTTCTTGTATCTACGAACGCCAGAATGCATAAAATTGACCTAAACGTCTCCTTTTCCTATTCTGAGTCGATTCTGCATGCTTTAAGTGTGTTTGGTGGCTCAGAACCATCAAAAAACGTTGAAATATAGTTCAAATTCAATAAAAATCGACAAAAATACAGTTTCTAGCTAAAATTTGATGGTTTCGTTGCACTTTCCGAGCCCGTAGGGTATCTGATTGGCTTAAAAGTACAAGAAAACACTTCAAAAGTGACGTTTCTGAAGAATTTTAACAGTTTTCTTGTATCTACGAACGCCAGAATGCATAAAATTGACCTAAACGTCTCCTTTTCCTATTCTGAGTCGATTCTGCATGCTTTAAGTGTGTTTGGTGGCTCAGAACCATCAAAAAACGTTGAAATATAGTTCAAATTCAATAAAAATCGACAAAAATACAGTTTCTAGCTAAAATTTGATGGTTTCGTTGCACTTTCCGAGCCCGTAGGGTATCTGATTGGCTTGAAAGTACAAGAAAACACTTCAAAAGTGACGTTTCTGAAGAATTTTAACAGTTTTCTTGTATCTACGAACGCCAGAATGCATAAAATTGACCTAAACGTCTCCTTTTCCTATTCTGAGTCGATTCTGCATGCTTTAAGTGTGTTTGGTGGCTCAGAACCATCAAAAAACGTTGAAATATAGTTCAAATTCAATAAAAATCGACAAAAATACAGTTTCTAGCTAAAATTTGATGGTTTCGTTGCACTTTCCGAGCCCGTAGGGTATCTGATTGGCTTGAAAGTACAAGAAAACACTTCAAAAGTGACGTTTCTGAAGAATTTTAACAGTTTTCTTGTATCTACGAACGCCAGAATGCATAAAATTGACCTAAACGTCTCCTTTTCCTATTCTGAGTCGATTCTGCATGCTTTAAGTGTGTTTGGTGGCTCAGAACCATCAAAAAACGTTGAAATATAGTTCAAATTCAATAAAAATCGACAAAAATACAGTTTCTAGCTAAAATTTGATGGTTTCGTTGCACTTTCCGAGCCCGTAGGGTATCTGATTGGCTTAAAAGTACAAGAAAACACTTCAAAAGTGACGTTTCTGAAGAATTTTAACAGTTTTCTTGTATCTACGAACGCCAGAATGCATAAAATTGACCTAAACGTCTCCTTTTCCTATTCTGAGTCGATTCTGCATGCTTTAAGTGTGTTTGGTGGCTCAGAACCATCAAAAAACGTTGAAATATAGTTCAAATTCAATAAAAATCGACAAAAATACAGTTTCTAGCTAAAATTTGATGGTTTCGTTGCACTTTCCGAGCCCGTAGGTTATCTGATTGGCTTAAAAGTACAAGAAAACACTTCAAAAGTGACGTTTCTGAAGAATTTTAACAGTTTTCTTGTATCTACGAACGCCAGAATGCATAAAATTGACCTAAACTTCTCCTTTTCCTATTCTGAGTCGATTCTGCATGCTTTAAGTGTGTTTGGTGGCTCAGAACCATCAAAAAACGTTGAAATATAGTTCAAATTCAATAAAAATCGACAAAAATACAGTTTCTAGCTAAAATTTGATGGTTTCGTTGCACTTTCCGAGCCCGTAGGGTATCTGATTGGCTTAAAAGTACAAGAAAACACTTCAAAAGTGACGTTTCTGAAGAATTTTAACAGTTTTCTTGTATCTACGAACGCCAGAATGCATAAAATTGACCTAAACGTCTCCTTTTCCTATTCTGAGTCGATTCTGCATGCTTTAAGTGTGTTTGGTGGCTCAGAACCATCAAAAAACGTTGAAATATAGTTCAAATTCAATAAAAATCGACAAAAATACAGTTTCTAGCTAAAATTTGATGGTTTCGTTGCACTTTCCGAGCCCGTAGGGTATCTGATTGGCTTAAAAGTACAAGAAAACACTTCAAAAGTGACGTTTCTGAAGAATTTTAACAGTTTTCTTGTATCTACGAACGCCAGAATGCATAAATTTGACCTAAACGTCTCCTTTTCCTATTCTGAGTCGATTCTGCATGCTTTAAGTGTGTTTGGTGGCTCAGAACCATCAAAAAACGTTGAAATATTGTTCAAATTCAATAAAAATCGACAAAAATACAGTTTCTAGCTAAAATTTGATGGTTTCGTTGCACTTTCCGAGCCCGTAGGGTATGTGATTGGCTTAAAAGTACAAGAAAACACTTCAAAAGTGACGTTTCTGAAGAATTTTAACAGTTTTCTTGTATCTACGAACGCCAGAATGCATAAAATTGACCTAAACGTCTCCTTTTCCTATTCTGAGTAGATTCTGCATGCTTTAAGTGTGTTTGGTGGCTCAGAACCATCAAAAAACGTTGAAATATAGTTCAAATTCAATAAAAATCGACAAAAATACAGTTTCTAGCTAAAATTTGATGGTTTCGTTGCACTTTCCGAGCCCGTAGGGTATCTGATTGGCTTAAAAGTAAAAGAAAACAATTCAAAAGTGACGTTTCTGAAGAATTTTAACAGTTTTCTTGTATCTACGAACGCCAGAATGCATAAAATTGACCTAAACGTCTCCTTTTCCTATTCTGAGTCGATTCTGCATGCTTTCAGTGTGTTTGGTGGCTCAGAACCATCAAAAAACGTTGAAATATAGTTCAAATTCAATAAAAATCGACAAAAATACAGTTTCTAGCTAAAATTTGATGGTTTCGTTGCACTTTCCGAGCCCGTAGTGTATCTGATTGGCTTAAAAGTACAAGAAAACACTTCAAAAGTGACGTTTCTGAAGAATTTTAACAGTTTTCTTGTATCTACGAACGCCAGAATGCATAAAATTGACCTAAACGTCTCCTTTTCCTATTCTGAGTCGATTCTGCATGCTTTAAGTGTGTTTGGTGGCTCAGAACCATCAAAAAACGTTGAAATATAGTTCAAATTCAATAAAAATCGACAAAAATACAGTTTCTAGCTAAAATTTGATGGTTTCGTTGCACTTTCCGAGCCCGTAGGGTATCTGATTGGCTTAAAAGTACAAGAAAACACTTCAAAAGTGACGTTTCTGAAGAATTTTAACAGTTTTCTTGTATCTACGAACGCCAGAATGCATAAAATTGACCTAAACGTCTCCTTTTCCTATTCTGAGTCGATTCTGCATGCTTTAAGTGTGTTTGGTGGCTCAGAACCATCAAAAAACGTTGAAATATAGTTCAAATTCAATAAAAATCGACAAAAATACAGTTTCTAGCTAAAATTTGATGGTTTCGTTGCACTTTCCGAGCCCGTAGGGTATCTGATTGGCTTAAAAGTACAAGAAAACACTTCAAAAGTGACGTTTCTGAAGAATTTTAACAGTTTTCTTGTATCTACGAACGCCAGAATGCATAAAATTGACCTAAACGTCTCCTTTTCCTATTCTGAGTCGATTCTGCATGCTTTAAGTGTGTTTGGTGGCTCAGAACCATCAAAAAACGTTGAAATATAGTTCAAATTCAATAAAAATCGACAAAAATACAGTTTCTAGCTAAAATTTGATGGTTTCGTTGCACTTTCCGAGCCCGTTGGGTATCTGATTGGCTTAAAAGTACAAGAAAACATTTCAAAAGTGACGTTTCTGAAGAATTTTAACAGTTTTCTTGTATCTACGAACGCCAGAATGCATAAAATTGACCTAAACGTCTCCTTTTCCTATTCTGAGTCGATTCTGCATGCTTTAAGTGTGTTTGGTGGCTCAGAACCATCAAAAAACATTGAAATATAGTTCAAATTCAATAAAAATCGACAAAAATACAGTTTCTAGCTAAAATTTGATGGTTTCGTTGCACTTTCCGAGCCCGTAGGGTATCTGATTGGCTTAAAAGTACAAGAAAACACTTCAAAAGTGACGTTTCTGAAGAATTTTAACAGTTTTCTTGTATCTACGAACGCCAGAATGCATAAAATTGACCTAAACGTCTCCTTTTCCTATTCTGAGTCGATTCTGCATGCTTTAAGTGTGTTTGGTGGCTCAGAACCATCAAAAAACGTTGAAATATAGTTCACATTCAATAAAAATCGACAAAAATACAGTTTCTAGCTAAAATTTGATGGTTTCGTTGCACTTTCCGAGCCCGTAGGGTATCTGATTGGCTTAAAAGTACAAGAAAACACTTCAAAAGTGACGTTTCTGAAGAATTTTAACAGTTTTCTTGTATCTACGAACGCCAGAATGCATAAAATTGACCTAAACGTCTCCTTTTCCTATTCTGAGTCGATTCTGCATGCTTTAAGTGTGTTTGGTGGCTCAGAACCATCAAAAAACGTTGAAATATAGTTCAAATTCAATAAAAATCGACAAAAATACAGTTTCTAGCTAAAATTTGATGGTTTCGTTGCACTTTCCGAGCCCGTAGGGTATCTGATTGGCTTAAAAGTACAAGAAAACACTTCAAAAGTGACGTTTCTGAAGAATTTTAACGGTTTTCTTGTATCTACGAACGCCAGAATGCATAAAATTGACCTAAACGTCTCCTTTTCCTATTCTGAGTCGATTCTGCATGCTTTAAGTGTGTTTGGTGGCTCAGAACCATCAAAAAACGTTGAAATATAGTTCAAATTCAATAAAAATCGACAAAAATACAGTTTCTAGCTAAAATTTGATGGTTTCGTTGCACTTTCCGAGCCCCTAGGGTATCTGATTGGCTTAAAAGTAAAAGAAAACACTTCAAAAGTGACGTTTCTGAAGAATTTTAACAGTTTTCTTGTATCTACGAACGCCAGAATGCATAAAATTGACCTAAACGTCTCCTTTTCCTATTCTGAGTCGATTCTGCATGCTTTAAGTGTGTTTGGTGGCTCAGAACCATCAAAAAACGTTGAAATATAGTTCAAATTCAATAAAAATCGACAAAAATACAGTTTCTAGCTAAAATTTGATGGTTTCGTTGCACTTTCCGAGCCCGTAGGGTATCTGATTGGCTTAAAAGTACAAGAAAACACTTCAAAAGTGACGTTTCTGAAGAATTTTAACAGTTTTCTTGTATCTACGAACGCCAGAATGCATAAAATTGACCTAAACGTCTCCTTTTCCTATTCTGAGTCGATTCTGCATGCTTTAAGTGTGTTTGGTGGCTCAGAACCATCAAAAAACGTTGAAATATAGTTCAAATTCAATAAAAATCGACAAAAACACAGTTTCTAGCTAAAATTTGATGGTTTCGTTGCACTTTCCGAGCCCGTAGGGTATCTGATTGGCTTAAAAGTACAAGAAAACACTTCAAAAGTGACGTTTCTGAAGAATTTTAACAGTTTTCTTGTATCTACGAACGCCAGAATGCATAAAATTGACCTAAACGTCTCCTTTTCCTAATCTGAGTCGATTCTGCATGCTTTAAGTGTGTTTGGTGGCTCAGAACCATCAAAAAACGTTGAAATATAGTTCAAATTCAATAAAAATCGACAAAAATACAGTTTCTAGCTAAAATTTGATGGTTTCGTTGCACTTTCCGAGCCCGTAGAGTATCTGATTGGCTTAAAAGTACAAGAAAACACTTCAAAAGTGACGTTTCTGAAGAATTTTAACAGTTTTCTTGTATCTACGAACGCCAGAATGCATAAAATTGACCTAAACTTCTCCTTTTCCTATTCTGAGTCGATTCTGCATGCTTTAAGTGTGTTTGGTGGCTCAGAACTATCAAAAAACGTTGAAATATAGTTCAAATTCAATAAAAATCGACAAAAATACAGTTTCTAGCTAAAATTTGATGGTTTCGTTGCACTTTCCGAGCCCGTAGGGTATCTGATTGGCTTAAAAGTACAAGAAAACACTTCAAAAGTGACGTTTCTGAAGAATTTTAACAGTTTTCTTGTATCTACGAACGCCAGAATGCATAAAATTGACCTAAACGTCTCCTTTTCCTATTCTGAGTCGATTCTGCATGCTTTAAGTGTGTTTGGTGGCTCAGAACCATCAAAAAACGTTGAAATATAGTTCAAATTCAATAAAAATCGACAAAAATACAGTTTCTAGCTAAAATTTGATGGTTTCGTTGCACTTTCCGAGCCCGTAGGGCATCTGATTGGCTTAAAAGTACAAGAAAACACTTCAAAAGTGACGTTTCTGAAGAATTTTAACAGTTTTCTTGTATCTACGAACGCCAGAATGCATAAAATTGACCTAAACGTCTCCTTTTCCTATTCTGAGTCGATTCTGCATGCTTTAAGTGTGTTTGGTGGCTCAGAACCATCAAAAAACGTTGAAATATAGTTCAAATTCAATAAAAATCGACAAAAATACAGTTTCTAGCTAAAATTTGATGGTTTCGTTGCACTTTCCGAGCCCGTAGGTTATCTGATTGGCTTAAAAGTACAAGAAAACACTTCAAAAGTGACGTTTCTGAAGAATTTTAACAGTTTTCTTGTATCTACGAACGCCAGAATGCATAAAATTGACCTAAACGTCTCCTTTTCCTATTCTGAGTCGATTCTGCATGCTTTAAGTGTGTTTGGTGGCTCAGAACCATCAAAAAACGTTGAAATATAGTTCAAATTCAATAAAAATCGACAAAAATACAGTTTCTAGCTAAAGTTTGATGGTTTCGTTGCACTTTCCGAGCCCGTAGGGTATCTGATTGGCTTAAAAGTACAAGAAAACACTTCAAAAGTGACGTTTCTGAAGAATTTTAACAGTTTTCTTGTATCTACGAACGCCAGAATGCATAAAATTTACCTAAACTTCTCCTTTTCCTATTCTGAGTCGATTCTGCATGCTTTAAGTGTGTTTGGTGGCTCAGAACTATCAAAAAACGTTGAAATATAGTTCAAATTCAATAAAAATCGACAAAAATACAGTTTCTAGCTAAAATTTGATGGTTTCGTTGCACTTTCCGAGCCCGTAGGGTATCTGATTGGCTTAAAAGTACAAGAAAACACTTCAAAAGTGACGTTTCTGAAGAATTTTAACAGTTTTCTTGTATCTACGAACGCCAGAATGCATAAAATTGACCTAAACGTCTCCTTTTCCTATTCTGAGTCGATTCTGCATGCTTTAAGTGTGTTTGGTGGCTCAGAACCATCAAAAAACGTTGAAATATAGTTCAAATTCAATAAAAATCGACAAAAATACAGTTTCTAGCTAAAATTTGATGGTTTCGTTGCACTTTCCGAGCCCGTAGGGTATCTGATTGGCTTAAAAGTACAAGAAAACACTTCAAAAGTGACGTTTCTGAAGAATTTTAACAGTTTTCTTGTATCTACGAACGCCAGAATGCATAAAATTGACCTAAACGTCTCCTTTTCCTATTCTGAGTCGATTCTGCATGCTTTAAGTGTGTTTGGTGGCTCAGAACCATCAAAAAACGTTGAAATATAGTTCAAATTCAATAAAAATCGACAAAAATACAGTTTCTAGCTAAAATTTGATGGTTTCGTTGCACTTTCCGAGCCCGTAGGGTATCTGATTGGCTTAAAAGTACAAGAAAACACTTCAAAAGTGACGTTTCTGAAGAATTTTAACAGTTTTCTTGTATCTACGAACGCCAGAATGCATAAAATTGACCTAAACGTCTCCTTTTCCTATTCTGAGTCGATTCTGCATGCTTTAAGTGTGTTTGGTGGCTCAGAACCATCAAAAAACGTTGAAATATAGTTCAAATTCAATAAAAATCGACAAAAATACAGTTTCTAGCTAAAATTTGATGGTTTCGTTGCACTTTCCGAGCCCGTAGGGTATCTGATTGGCTTAAAAGTACAAGAAAACACTTCAAAAGTGACGTTTCTGAAGAATTTTAACAGTTTTCTTGTATCTACGAACGCCAGAATGCATAAAATTGACCTAAACGTCTCCTTTTCCTATTCTGAGTCGATTCTGCATGCTTTAAGTGTGTTTGGTGGCTCAGAACCATCAAAAAACGTTGAAATATAGTTCAAATTCAATAAAAATCGACAAAAATACAGTTTCTAGCTAAAATTTGATGGTTTCGTTGCACTTTCCGAGCCCGTAGGGTATCTGATTGGCTTAAAAGTACAAGAAAACACTTCAAAAGTGACGTTTCTGAAGAATTTTAACAGTTTTCTTGTATCTACGAACGCCAGAATGCATAAAATTGACCTAAACGTCTCCTTTTCCTATTCTGAGTCGATTCTGCATGCTTTAAGTGTGTTTGGTGGCTCAGAACCATCAAAAAACGTTGAAATATAGTTCAAATTCAATAAAAATCGACAAAAATACAGTTTCTAGCTAAAATTTGATGGTTTCGTTGCACTTTCCGAGCCCGTAGGGTATCTGATTGGCTTAAAAGTACAAGAAAACACTTCAAAAGTGACGTTTCTGAAGAATTTTAACAGTTTTCTTGTATCTACGAACGCCAGAATGCATAAAATTGACCTAAACGTCTCCTTTTCCTATTCTGAGTCGATTCTGCATGCTTTAAGTGTGTTTGGTGGCTCAGAACCATCAAAAAACGTTGAAATATAGTTCAAATTCAATAAAAATCGACAAAAATACAGTTTCTAGCTAAAATTTGATGGTTTCGTTCCGAGCCCGTAGGGTATCTGATTGGCTTAAAAGTACAAGAAAACACTTCAAAAGTGACGTTTCTGAAGAATTTTAACAGTTTTCTTGTATCTACGAACGCCAGAATGCATAAAATTGACCTAAACGTCTCCTTTTCCTATTCTGAGTCGATTCTGCATGCTTTAAGTGTGTTTGGTGGCTCAGAACCATCAAAAAACGTTGAAATATAGTTCAAATTCAATAAAAATCGACAAAAATACAGTTTCTAGCTAAAATTTGATGGTTTCGTTGCACTTTCCGAGCCCGTAGGGTATCTGATTGGCTTAAAAGTACAAGAAAACACTTCAAAAGTGACGTTTCTGAAGAATTTTAACAGTTTTCTTGTATCTACGAACGCCAGAATGCATAAAATTGACCTAAACGTCTCCTTTTCCTATTCTGAGTCGATTCTGCATGCTTTAAGTGTGTTTGGTGGCTCAGAACCATCAAAAAACGTTGAAATATAGTTCAAATTCAATAAAAATCGACAAAAATACAGTTTCTAGCTAAAATTTGATGGTTTCGTTGCACTTTCCGAGCCCGTAGGGTATCTGATTGGCTTAAAAGTACAAGAAAACACTTCAAAAGTGACGTTTCTGAAGAATTTTAACAGTTTTCTTGTATCTACGAACGCCAGAATGCATAAAATTGACCTAAACGTCTCCTTTTCCTATTCTGAGTCGATTCTGCATGCTTTAAGTGTGTTTGGTGGCTCAGAACCATCAAAAAACGTTGAAATATAGTTCAAATTCAATAAAAATCGACAAAAATACAGTTTCTAGCTAAAATTTGATGGTTTCGTTGCACTTTCCGAGCCCGTAGGGTATCTGATTGGCTTAAAAGTACAAGAAAACACTTCAAAAGTGACGTTTCTGAAGAATTTTTACAGTTTTCTTGTATCTACGAACGCCAGAATGCATAAAATTGACCTAAACGTCTCCTTTTCCTATTCTGAGTCGATTCTGCATGCTTTAAGTGTGTTTGGTGGCTCAGAACCATCAAAAAACGTTGAAATATAGTTCAAATTCAATAAAAATCGACAAAAATACAGTTTCTAGCTAAAATTTGATGGTTTCGTTGCACTTTCCGAGCCCGTAGGGTATCTGATTGGCTTAAAAGTACAAGAAAACACTTCAAAAGTGACGTTTCTGAAGAATTTTAACAGTTTTCTTGTATCTACGAACGCCAGAATGCATAAAATTGACCTAAACGTCTCCTTTTCCTATTCTGAGTCGATTCTGCATGCTTTAAGTGTGTTTGGTGGCTCAGAACCATCAAAAAACGTTGAAATATAGTTCAAATTCAATAAAAATCGACAAAAATACAGTTTCTAGCTAAAATTTGATGGTTTCGTTGCACTTTCCGAGCCCGTAGGGTATCTGATTGGCTTAAAAGTACAAGAAAACACTTCAAAAGTGACGTTTCTGAAGAATTTTAACAGTTTTCTTGTATCTACGAACGCCAGAATGCATAAAATTGACCTAAACGTCTCCTTTTCCTATTCTGAGTCGATTCTGCATGCTTTAAGTGTGTTTGGTGGCTCAGAACCATCAAAAAACGTTGAAATATAGTTCAAATTCAATAAAAATCGACAAAAATACAGTTTCTAGCTAAAATTTGATGGTTTCGTTGCACTTTCCGAGCCCGTAGGGTATCTGATTGGCTTAAAAGTACAAGAAAACACTTCAAAAGTGACGTTTCTGAAGAATTTTAACAGTTTTCTTGTATCTACGAACGCCAGAATGCATAAAATTGACCTAAACGTCTCCTTTTCCTATTCTGAGTCGATTCTGCATGCTTTAAGTGTGTTTGGTGGCTCAGAACCATCAAAAAACGTTGAAATATAGTTCAAATTCAATAAAAATCGACAAAAATACAGTTTCTAGCTAAAATTTGATGGTTTCGTTGCACTTTCCGAGCCCGTAGGGTATCTGATTGGCTTAAAAGTACAAGAAAACACTTCAAAAGTGACGTTTCTGAAGAATTTTAACAGTTTTCTTGTATCTACGAACGCCAGAATGCATAAAATTGACCTAAACGTCTCCTTTTCCTATTCTGAGTCGATTCTGCATGCTTTAAGTGTGTTTGGTGGCTCAGAACCATCAAAAAACGTTGAAATATAGTTCAAATTCAATAAAAATCGACAAAAATACAGTTTCTAGCTAAAATTTGATGGTTTCGTTGCACTTTCCGAGCCCGTAGGGTATCTGATTGGCTTAAAAGTACAAGAAAACACTTCAAAAGTGACGTTTCTGAAGAATTTTAACAGTTTTCTTGTATCTACGAACGCCAGAATGCATAAAATTGACCTAAACGTCTCCTTTTCCTATTCTGAGTCGATTCTGCATGCTTTAAGTGTGTTTGGTGGCTCAGAACCATCAAAAAACGTTGAAATATAGTTCAAATTCAATAAAAATCGACAAAAATACAGTTTCTAGCTAAAATTTGATGGTTTCGTTGCACTTTCCGAGCCCGTAGGGTATCTGATTGGCTTAAAAGTACAAGAAAACACTTCAAAAGTGACGTTTCTGAAGAATTTTAACAGTTTTCTTGTATCTACGAACGCCAGAATGCATAAAATTGACCTAAACGTCTCCTTTTCCTATTCTGAGTCGATTCTGCATGCTTTAAGTGTGTTTGGTGGCTCAGAACCATCAAAAAACGTTGAAATATAGTTCAAATTCAATAAAAATCGACAAAAATACAGTTTCTAGCTAAAATTTGATGGTTTCGTTGCACTTTCCGAGCCCGTAGGGTATCTGATTGGCTTAAAAGTACAAGAAAACACTTCAAAAGTGACGTTTCTGAAGAATTTTAACAGTTTTCTTGTATCTACGAACGCCAGAATGCATAAAATTGACCTAAACGTCTCCTTTTCCTATTCTGAGTCGATTCTGCATGCTTTAAGTGTGTTTGGTGGCTCAGAACCATCAAAAAACGTTGAAATATAGTTCAAATTCAATAAAAATCGACAAAAATACAGTTTCTAGCTAAAATTTGTAGGTTTTGTTGCACTTTCCGAGCCCGTAGGGTATCTGATTGGCTTAAAAGTACAAGAAAACACTTCAAAAGTGACGTTTCTGAAGAATTTTAACAGTTTTCTTGTATCTACGAACGCCAAAATGCATAAAATTGACCTAAACGTCTCCTTTTCCTATTCTGAGTCGATTCTGCATGCTTTAAGTGTGTTTGGTGGCTCAGAACCATCAAAAAACGTTGAAATATAGTTCAAATTCAATAAAAATCGACAAAAATACAGTTTCTAGCTAAAATTTTATGGTTTCGTTGCACTTTCCGAGCCCGTAGGGTATCTGATTGGCTTAAAAGTACAAGAAAACACTTCAAAAGTGACGTTTCTGAAGAATTTTAACAGTTTTCTTGTATCTACGAACGCCAGAATGCATAAAATTGACCTAAACGTCTCCTTTTCCTATTCTGAGTCGATTCTGCATGCTTTAAGTGTGTTTGGTGGCTCAGAACCATCAAAAAACGTTGAAATATAGTTCAAATTCAATAAAAATCGACAAAAATACAGTTTCTAGCTAAAATTTGATGGTTTCGTTGCACTTTCCGAGCCCGTAGGGTATCTGATTGGCTTAAAAGTACAAGAAAACACTTCAAAAGTGACGTTTCTGAAGAATTTTTACAGTTTTCTTGTATCTACGAACGCCAGAATGCATAAAATTGACCTAAACGTCTCCTTTTCCTATTCTGAGTCGATTCTGCATGCTTTAAGTGTGTTTGGTGGCTCAGAACCATCAAAAAACGTTGAAATATAGTTCAAATTCAATAAAAATCGACAAAAATACAGTTTCTAGCTAAAATTTGATGGTTTCGTTGCACTTTCCGAGCCCGTAGGGTATCTGATTGGCTTAAAAGTACAAGAAAACACTTCAAAAGTGACGTTTCTGAAGAATTTTAACAGTTTTCTTGTATCTACGAACGCCAGAATGCATAAAATTGACCTAAACGTCTCCTTTTCCTATTCTGAGTCGATTCTGCATGCTTTAAGTGTGTTTGGTGGCTCAGAACCATCAAAAAACGTTGAAATATAGTTCAAATTCAATAAAAATCGACAAAAATACAGTTTCTAGCTAAAATTTGATGGTTTCGTTGCACTTTCCGAGCCCGTAGGGTATCTGATTGGCTTAAAAGTACAAGAAAACACTTCAAAAGTGACGTTTCTGAAGAATTTTAACAGTTTTCTTGTATCTACGAACGCCAGAATGCATAAAATTGACCTAAACGTCTCCTTTTCCTATTCTGAGTCGATTCTGCATGCTTTAAGTGTGTTTGGTGGCTCAGAACCATCAAAAAACGTTGAAATATAGTTCAAATTCAATAAAAATCGACAAAAATACAGTTTCTAGCTAAAATTTGATGGTTTCGTTGCACTTTCCGAGCCCGTAGGGTATCTGATTGGCTTAAAAGTACAAGAAAACACTTCAAAAGTGACGTTTCTGAAGAATTTTAACAGTTTTCTTGTATCTACGAACGCCAGAATGCATAAAATTGACCTAAACGTCTCCTTTTCCTATTGTGAGTCGATTCTGCATGCTTTAAGTGTGTTTGGTGGCTCAGAACCATCAAAAAACGTTGAAATATAGTTCAAATTCAATAAAAATCGACAAAAATACAGTTTCTAGCTAAAATTTGATGGTTTCGTTGCACTTTCCGAGCCCGTAGGGTATCTGATTGGCTTAAAAGTACAAGAAAACACTTCAAAAGTGACGTTTCTGAAGAATTTTAACAGTTTTCTTGTATCTACGAACGCCAGAATGCATAAAATTGACCTAAACGTGTCCTTTTCCTATTCTGAGTCGATTCTGCATGCTTTAAGTGTGTTTGGTGGCTCAGAAACTGTATTTTTGTCGATTTTTATTGAATTTGAACTATATTTCAACGTTTTTTGATGGTTCTGAGCCACCAAACACACTTAAAGCATGCAGAATCGACTCAGAATAGGAAAAGGAGACGTTTAGGTCAATTTTATGCATTCTGGCGTTCGTAGATACAAGAAAACTGTTAAAATTCTTCAGAAACGTCACTTTTGAAGTGTTTTCTTGTACTTTTAAGCCAATCAGATACCCTACGGGCTCGGAAAGTGCAACGAAACCATCAAATTTTAGCTAGAAACTGTATTTTTGTCGATTTTTATTGAATTTGAACTATATTTCAACGTTTTTTGATGGTTCTGAGCCACCAAACACACTTAAAGCATGCAGATCGACTCAGAATAGGAAAAGGAGACGTTTAGGTCAATTTTATGCATTCTGGCGTTCGTAGATACAAGAAAACTGTTAAAATTCTTCAGAAACGTCACTTTTGAAGTGTTTTCTTGTACTTTTAAGCCAATCAGATACCCTACGGGCTCGGAAAGTGCAACGAAACCATCAAATTTTAGCTAGAAACTGTATTTTTGTCGATTTTTATTGAATTTGAACTATATTTTAACGTTTTTTGATGGTTCTGAGCCACCAAACACACTTAAAGCATGCAGAATCGACTCAGAATAGGAAAAGGAGACGTTTAGGTCAATTTTATGCATTCTGGCGTTCGTAGATACAAGAAAACTGTTAAAATTCTTCAGAAACGTCACTTTTGAAGTGTTTTCTTGTAATTTTAAGCCAATCAGATACCCAACGGGCTCGGAAAGTGCAACGAAACCATCAAATTTTAGCTAGAAACTGTATTTTTGTCGATTTTTATTGAATTTGAACTATATTTCAACGTTTTTTGATGGTTCTGAGCCACCAAACACACTTAAAGCATGCAGAATCGACTCAGAATAGGAAAAGGAGACGTTTAGGTCAATTTTATGCATTCTGGCGTTCGTAGATACAAGAAAACTGTTAAAATTCTTCAGAAACGTCACTTTTGAAGTGTTTTCTTGTACTTTTAAGCCAATCAGATAACCTACGGGCTCGGAAAGTGCAACGAAACCATCAAATTTTAGCTAGAAACTGTATTTTTGTCGATTTTTATTGAATTTGAACTATATTTCAACGTTTTTTGATGGTTCTGAGCCACCAAACACACTTAAAGCATGCAGAATCGACTCAGAATAGGAAAAGGAGACGTTTAGGTCAATTTTATGCATTCTGGCGTTCGTAGATACAAGAAAACTGTTAAAATTCTTCAGAAACGTCACTTTTGAAGTGTTTTCTTGTACTTTTAAGCCAATCAGATACCCTACGGGCTCGGAGAGTGCAACGAAACCATCAAATTTTAGCTAGAAACTGTATTTTTGTCGATTTTTATTGAATTTGAACTATATTTCAACGTTTTTTGATGGTTCTGAGCCACCAAACACACTTAAAGCATGCAGAATCGACTCAGAATAGGAAAAGGAGACGTTTAGGTCAATTTTATGCATTCTGGCGTTCGTAGATACAAGAAAACTGTTAAAATTCTTCAGAAACGTCACTTTTGAAGTGTTTTCTTGTACTTTTAAGCCAATCAGATACCCTACGGGCTCGGAAAGTGCAACGAAACCATCAAATTTTAGCTAGAAACTGTATTTTTGTCGATTTTTATTGAATTTGAACTATATTTCAAAGTTTTTTGATGGTTCTGAGCCACCAAACACACTTAAAGCATGCAGAATCGACTCAGAATAGGAAAAGGAGACGTTTAGGTCAATTTTATGCATTCTGGCGTTCGTAGATACAAGAAAACTGTTAAAATTCTTCAGAAACGTCACTTTTGAAGTGTTTTCTTGTACTTTTAAGCCAATCAGATACCCTACGGGCTCGGAAAGTGCAACGAAACCATCAAATTTTAGCTAGAAACTGTATTTTTGTCGATTTTTATTGAATTTGAACTATATTTCAACGTTTTTTGATGGTTCTGAGCCACCAAACACACTTAAAGCATGCAGAATCTACTCAGAATAGGAAAAGGAGACGTTTAGGTCAATTTTATGCATTCTGGCGTTCGTAGATACAAGAAAACTGTTAAAATTCTTCAGAAACGTCACTTTTGAAGTGTTTTCTTGTACTTTTAAGCCAATCAGACACCCAACGGGCTCGGAAAGTGCAACGAAACCATCAAATTTTAGCTAGAAACTGTATTTTTGTCGATTTTTATTGAATTTGAACTATATTTCAACGTTTTTTGATGGTTCTGAGCCACCAAACACACTTAAAGCATGCAGAATCGACTCAGAATAGGAAAAGGAGACGTTTAGGTCAATTTTATGCATTCTGGCGTTCGTAGATACAAGAAAACTGTTAAAATTCTTCAGAAACGTCACTTTTGAAGTGTTTTCTTGTACTTTTAAGCCAATCAGATACCCTACGGGCTCGGAAAGTGCAACGAAACCATCAAATTTTAGCTAGAAACTGTATTTTTGTCGATTTTTTTTGAATTTGAACTATATTTCAACGTTTTTTGATGGTTCTGAGCCACCAAACACACTTAAAGCATGCAGAATCGACTCAGAATAGGAAAAGGAGACGTTTAGGTCAATTTTATGCATTCTGGCGTTCGTAGATACAAGAAAACTGTTAAAATTCTTCAGAAACGTCACTTTTGAAGTGTTTTCTTGTACTTTTAAGCCAATCAGATACCCTACGGGCTCGGAAAGTGCAACGAAACCATCAAATTTTAGCTAGAAACTGTATTTTTGTCGATTTTTATTGAATTTGAACTATATTTCAACGTTTTTTGATGGTTCTGAGCCACCAAACACACTTAAAGCATGCAGAATCGACTCAGAATAGGAAAAGGAGACGTTTAGGTCAATTTTATGCATTCTGGCGTTCGTAGATACAAGAAAACTGTTAAAATTCTTCAGAAACGTCACTTTTGAAGTGTTTTCTTGTACTTTTAAGCCAATCAGATACCCAACGGGCTCGGAAAGTGCAACGAAACCATCAAATTTTAGCTAGAAACTGTATTTTTGTCGATTTTTATTGAATTTGAACTATATTTCAACGTTTTTTGATGGTTCTGAGCCACCAAACACACTTAAAGCATGCAGAATCGACTCAGAATAGGAAAAGGAGACGTTTAGGTCAATTTTATGCATTCTGGCGTTCGTAGATACAAGAAAACTGTTAAAATTCTTCAGAAACGTCACTTTTGAAGTGTTTTCTTGTACTTTTAAGCCAATCAGATACCCTACGGGCTCGGAAAGTGCAACGAAACCATCAAATTTTAGCTAGAAACTGTATTTTTGTCGATTTTTATTGAATTTGAACTATATTTCAACGTTTTTTGATGGTTCTGAGCCACCAAACACACTTAAAGCATGCAGAATCGACTCAGAATAGGAAAAGGAGACGTTTAGGTCAATTTTATGCATTCTGGCGTTCGTAGATACAAGAAAACTGTTAAAATTCTTCAGAAACGTCACTTTTGAAGTGTTTTCTTGTACTTTTAAGCCAATCAGATACCCTACGGGCTCGGAAAGTGCAACGAAACCATCAAATTTTAGCTAGAAACTGTATTTTTGTCGATTTTTATTGAATTTGAACTATATTTCAAAGTTTTTTGATGGTTCTGAGCCACCAAACACACTTAAAGCATGCAGAATCGACTCAGAATAGGAAAAGGAGACGTTTAGGTCAATTTTATGCATTCTGGCGTTCGTAGATACAAGAAAACTGTTAAAATTCTTCAGAAACGTCACTTTTGAAGTGTTTTCTTGTACTTTTAAGCCAATCAGATACCCTACGGGCTCGGAAAGTGCAACGAAACCATCAAATTTTAGCTAGAAACTGTATTTTTGTCGATTTTTATTGAATTTGAACTATATTTCAAAGTTTTTTGATGGTTCTGAGCCACCAAACACACTTAAAGCATGCAGAATCGACTCAGAATAGGAAAAGGAGACGTTTAGGTCAATTTTATGCATTCTGGCGTTCGTAGATACAAGAAAACTGTTAAAATTCTTCAGAAACGTCACTTTTGAAGTGTTTTCTTGTACTTTTAAGCCAATCAGATACCCTACGGGCTCGGAAAGTGCAACGAAACCATCAAATTTTAGCTAGAAACTGTATTTTTGTCGATTTTTATTGAATTTGAACTATATTTCAACGTTTTTTGATGGTTCTGAGCCACCAAACACACTTAAAGCATGCAGAATCGACTCAGAATAGGAAAAGGAGACGTTTAGGTCAATTTTATGCATTCTGGCGTTCGTAGATACAAGAAAACTGTTAAAATTCTTCAGAAACGTCACTTTTGAAGTGTTTTCTTGTACTTTTAAGCCAATCAGATACCCTACGGGCTCGGAAAGTGCAACGAAACCATCAAATTTTAGCTAGAAACTGTATTTTTGTCGATTTTTATTGAATTTGAACTATATTTCAACGTTTTTTGATGGTTCTGAGCCACCAAACACACTTAAAGCATGCAGAATCGACTCAGAATAGGAAAAGGAGACGTTTAGGTCAATTTTATGCATTCTGGCGTTCGTAGATACAAGAAAACTGTTAAAATTCTTCAGAAACGTCACTTTTGAAGTGTTTTCTTGTACTTTTAAGCCAATCAGATACCCTACGGGCTCGGAAAGTGCAACGAAACCATCAAATTTTAGCTAGAAACTGTATTTTTGTCGATTTTTATTGAATTTGAACTATATTTCAACGTTTTTTGATGGTTCTGAGCCACCAAACACACTTAAAGCATGCAGAATCGACTCAGAATAGGAAAAGGAGACGTTTAGGTCAATTTTATGCATTCTGGCGTTCGTAGATACAAGAAAACTGTTAAAATTCTTCAGAAACGTCACTTTTGAAGTGTTTTCTTGTACTTTTAAGCCAATCAGATACCCTACGGGCTCGGAAAGTGCAACGAAACCATCAAATTTTAGCTAGAAACTGTATTTTTGTCGATTTTTATTGAATTTGAACTATATTTCAACGTTTTTTGATGGTTCTGAGCCACCAAACACACTTAAAGCATGCAGAATCGACTCAGAATAGGAAAAGGAGAGGTTTAGGTCAATTTTATGCATTCTGGCGTTCGTAGATACAAGAAAACTGTTAAAATTCTTCAGAAACGTCACTTTTGAAATGTTTTCTTGTACTTTTAAGCCAATCAGATACCCAACGGGCTCGGAAAGTGCAACGAAACCATCAAATTTTAGCTAGAAACTGTATTTTTGTCGATTTTTATTGAATTTGAACTATATTTCAACGTTTTTTGATGGTTCTGAGCCACCAAACACACTTAAAGCATGCAGAATCGACTCAGAATAGGAAAAGGAGACGTTTAGGTCAATTTTATGCATTCTGGCGTTCGTAGATACAAGAAAACTGTTAAAATTCTTCAGAAACGTCACTTTTGAAGTGTTTTCTTGTACTTTTAAGCCAATCAGATACCCTACGGGCTCGGAAAGTGCAACGAAACCATCAAATTTTAGCTAGAAACTGTATTTTTGTCGATTTTTATTGAATTTGAACTATATTTCAACGTTTTTTGATGGTTCTGAGCCACCAAACACACTTAAAGCATGCAGAATCGACTCAGAATAGGAAAAGGAGACGTTTAGGTCAATTTTATGCATTCTGGCGTTCGTAGATACAAGAAAACTGTTAAAATTCTTCAGAAACGTCACTTTTGAAGTGTTTTCTTGTACTTTTAAGCCAATCAGATACCCTACGGGCTCGGAAAGTGCAACGAAACCATCAAATTTTAGCTAGAAACTGTATTTTTGTCGATTTTTATTGAATTTGAACTATATTTCAACGTTTTTTGATGGTTCTGAGCCACCAAACACACTTAAAGCATGCAGAATCGACTCAGAATAGGAAAAGGAGACGTTTAGGTCAATTTTATGCATTCTGGCGTTCGTAGATACAAGAAAACTGTTAAAATTCTTCAGAAACGTCACTTTTGAAGTGTTTTCTTGTACTTTTAAGCCAATCAGATACCCTACGGGCTCGGAAAGTGCAACGAAACCATCAAATTTTAGCTAGAAACTGTATTTTTGTCGATTTTTATTGAATTTGAACTATATTTCAACGTTTTTTGATGGTTCTGAGCCACCAAACACACTTAAAGCATGCAGAATCGACTCAGAATAGGAAAAGGGGACGTTTAGGTCAATTTTATGCATTCTGGCGTTCGTAGATACAAGAAAACTGTTAAAATTCTTCAGAAACGTCACTTTTGAAGTGTTTTCTTGTACTTTTAAGCCAATCAGATACCCTACGGGCTCGGAAAGTGCAACGAAACCATCAAATTTTAGCTAGAAACTGTATTTTTGTCGATTTTTATTGAATTTGAACAATATTTCAACGTTTTTTGATGGTTCTGAGCCACCAAACACACTTAAAGCATGCAGAATCGACTCAGAATAGGAAAAGGAGACGTTTAGGTCAATTTTATGCATTCTGGCGTTCGTAGATACAAGAAAACTGTTAAAATTCTTCAGAAACGTCACTTTTGAAGTGTTTTCTTGTACTTTTAAGCCAATCAGATACCCTACGGGCTCGGAAAGTGCAACGAAACCATCAAATTTTAGCTAGAAACTGTATTTTTGTCGATTTTTATTGAATTTGAACTATATTTCAACGTTTTTTGATGGTTCTGAGCCACCAAACACACTTAAAGCATGCAGAATCGACTCAGAATAGGAAAAGGAGACGTTTAGGTCAATTTTATGCATTCTGGCGTTCGTAGATACAAGAAAACTGTTAAAATTCTTCAGAAACGTCACTTTTGAAGTGTTTTCTTGTACTTTTAAGCCAATCAGATACCCTACGGGCTCGGAAAGTGCAACGAAACCATCAAATTTTAGCTAGAAACTGTATTTTTGTCGATTTTTATTGAATTTGAACTATATTTCAACGTTTTTTGATGGTTCTGAGCCACCAAACACACTTAAAGCATGCAGAATCGACTCAGAATAGGAAAAGGAGACGTTTAGGTCAATTTTATGCATTCTGGCGTTCGTAGATACAAGAAAACTGTTAAAATTCTTCAGAAACGTCACTTTTGAAGTGTTTTCTTGTACTTTTAAGCCAATCAGATACCCTACGGGCTCGGAAAGTGCAACGAAACCATCAAATTTTAGCTAGAAACTGTATTTTTGTCGATTTTTATTGAATTTGAACTATATTACAACGTTTTTTGATGGTTCTGAGCCACCAAACACACTTAAAGCATGCAGAATCGACTCAGAATAGGAAAAGGAGACGTTTAGGTCAATTTTATGCATTCTGGCGTTCGTAGATACAAGAAAACTGTTAAAATTCTTCAGAAACGTCACTTTTGAAGTGTTTTCTTGTACTTTTAAGCCAATCAGATACCCAACGGGCTCGGAAAGTGCAACGAAACCATCAAATTTTAGCTAGAAACTGTACTTTTGTCGATTTTTATTGAATTTGAACTATATTTCAACGTTTTTTGATGGTTCTGAGCCACCAAACACACTTAAAGCATGCAGAATCGACTCAGAATAGGAAAAGGAGACGTTTAGGTCAATTTTATGCATTCTGGCGTTCGTAGATACAAGAAAACTGTTAAAATTCTTCAGAAACGTCACTTTTGAAGTGTTTTCTTGTACTTTTAAGCCAATCAGATACCCTACGGGCTCGGAAAGTGCAACGAAACCATCAAATTTTAGCTAGAAACTGTATTTTTGGCGATTTTTATTGAATTTGAACTATATTTCAACGTTTTTTGATGGTTCTGAGCCACCAAACACACTTAAAGCATGCAGAATCGACTCAGAATAGGAAAAGGAGACGTTTAGGTCAATTTTATGCATTCTGGCGTTCGTAGATACAAGAAAACTGTTAAAATTCTTCAGAAATGTCACTTTTGAAGTGTTTTCTTGTACTTTTAAGCCAATCAGATACCCTACGGGCTCGGAAAGTGCAACGAAACCATCAAATTTTAGCTAGAAACTGTATTTTTGTCGATTTTTATTGAATTTGAACTATATTTCAACGTTTTTTGATGGTTCTGAGCCACCAAACACACTTAAAGCATGCAGAATCGACTCAGAATAGGAAAAGGAGACGTTTAGGTCAATTTTATGCATTCTGGCGTTCGTAGATACAAGAAAACTGTTAAAATTCTTCAGAAACGTCACTTTTGAAGTGTTTTCTTGTACTTTTAAGCCAATCAGATACCCTACGGGCTCGGAAAGTGCAACGAAACCATCAAATTTTAGCTAGAAACTGTACTTTTGTCGATTTTTATTGAATTTGAACTATATTTCAACGTTTTTTGATGGTTCTGAGCCACCAAACACACTTAAAGCATGCAGAATCGACTCAGAATAGGAAAAGGAGACGTTTAGGTCAATTTTATGCATTCTGGCGTTCGTAGATACAAGAAAACTGTTAAAATTCTTCAGAAACGTCACTTTTGAAGTGTTTTCTTGTACTTTTAAGCCAATCAGATACCCGACGGGCTAGGAAAGTGCAACGAAACCATCAAATTTTAGCTAGAAACTGTATTTTTGTCGATTTTTATTGAATTTGAACTATATTTCAACGTTTTTTGATGGTTCTGAGCCACCAAACACACTTAAAGCATGCAGAATCGACTCAGAATAGGAAAAGGAGACGTTTAGGTCAATTTTATGCATTCTGGCGTTCGTAGATACAAGAAAACTGTTAAAATTCTTCAGAAACGTCACTTTTGAAGTGTTTTCTTGTACTTTTAAGCCAATCAGATACCCTACGGGCTCGGAAAGTGCAACGAAACCATCAAATTTTAGCTAGAAACTGTATTTTTGTCGATTTTTATTGAATTTGAACTATATTTCAACGTTTTTTGATGGTTCTGAGCCACCAAACACACTTAAAGCATGCAGAATCGACTCAGAATAGGAAAAGGAGACGTTTAGGTCAATTTTATGCATTCTGGCGTTCGTAGATACAAGAAAACTGTTAAAATTCTTCAGAAACGTCACTTTTGAAGTGTTTTCTTGTACTTTTAAGCCAATCAGATACCCTACGGGCTCGGAAAGTGCAACGAAACCATCAAATTTTAGCTAGAAACTGTATATTTGTCGATTTTTATTGAATTTGAACTATATTTCAACGTTTTTTGATGGTTCTGAGCCACCAAACACACTTAAAGCATGCAGAATCGACTCAGAATAGGAAAAGGAGACGTTTAGGTCAATTTTATGCATTCTGGCGTTCGTAGATACAAGAAAACTGTTAAAATTCTTCAGAAACGTCACTTTTGAAGTGTTTTCTTGTACTTTTAAGCCAATCAGATACCCTACGGGCTCGGAAAGTGCAACGAAACCATCAAATTTTAGCTAGAAACTGTATTTTTGTCGATTTTTATTGAATTTGAACTATATTTCAACGTTTTTTGATGGTTCTGAGCCACCAAACACACTTAAAGCATGCAGAATCGACTCAGAATAGGAAAAGGAGACGTTTAGGTCAATTTTATGCATTCTGGCGTTCGTAGATACAAGAAAACTGTTAAAATTCTTCAGAAACGTCACTTTTGAAATGTTTTCTTGTACTTTTAAGCCAATCAGATACCCAACGGGCTCGGAAAGTGCAACGAAACCATCAAATTTTAGCTAGAAACTGTATTTTTGTCGATTTTTATTGAATTTGAACTATATTTCAACGTTTTTTGATGGTTCTGAGCCACCAAACACACTTAAAGCATGCAGAATCGACTCAGAATAGGAAAAGGAGACGTTTAGGTCAATTTTATGCATTCTGGCGTTCGTAGATACAAGAAAACTGTTAAAATTCTTCAGAAACGTCACTTTTGAAGTGTTTTCTTGTACTTTTAAGCCAATCAGATACCCAACGGGCTCGGAAAGTGCAACGAAACCATCAAATTTTAGCTAGAAACTGTATTTTTGTCGATTTTTATTGAATTTGAACTATATTTCAACGTTTTTTGATGGTTCTGAGCCACCAAACACACTTAAAGCATGCAGAATCGACTCAGAATAGGAAAAGGAGACGTTTAGGTCAATTTTATGCATTCTGGCGTTCGTAGATACAAGAAAACTGTTAAAATTCTTCAGAAACGTCACTTTTGAAGTGTTTTCTTGTACTTTTAAGCCAATCAGATACCCTACGGGCTCGGAAAGTGCAACGAAACCATCAAATTTTAGCTAGAAACTGTATTTTTGTCGATTTTTATTGAATTTGAACTATATTTCAACGTTTTTTGATGGTTCTGAGCCACCAAACACACTTAAAGCATGCAGAATCGACTCAGAATAGGAAAAGGAGACGTTTAGGTCAATTTTATGCATTCTGGCGTTCGTAGATACAAGAAAACTGTTAAAATTCTTCAGAAACGTCACTTTTGAAGTGTTTTCTTGTACTTTTAAGCCAATCAGATACCCTACGGGCTCGGAAAGTGCAACGAAACCATCAAATTTTAGCTAGAAACTGTATTTTTGTCGATTTTTATTGAATTTGAACTATATTTCAACGTTTTTTTATGGTTCTGAGCCACCAAACACACTTAAAGCATGCAGAATCGACTCAGAATAGGAAAAGGAGACGTTTAGGTCAATTTTATGCATTCTGGCGTTCGTAGATACAAGAAAACTGTTAAAATTCTTCAGAAACGTCAGTTTTGAAGTGTTTTCTTGTACTTTTAAGCCAATCAGATACCCTACGGGCTCGGAAAGTGCAACGAAACCATCAAATTTTAGCTAGAAACTGTATTTTTGTCGATTTTTATTGAATTTGAACTATATTTCAACGTTTTTTGATGGTTCTGAGCCACCAAACACACTTAAAGCATGCAGAATCGACTCAGAATAGGAAAAGGAGACGTTTAGTTCAATTTTATGCATTCTGGCGTTCGTAGATACAAGGAAACTGTTAAAATTCTTCAGAAACGTCACTTTTGAAGTGTTTTCTTGTACTTTTAAGCCAATCAGATACCCTACGGGCTCGGAAAGTGCAACGAAACCATCAAATTTTAGCTAGAAACTGTATTTTTGTCGATTTTTATTGAATTTGAACTATATTTCAACGTTTTTTGATGGTTCTGAGCCACCAAACACACTTAAAGCATGCAGAATCGACTCAGAATAGGAAAAGGAGACGTTTAGGTCAATTTTATGCATTCTGGCCTTCGTAGATACAAGAAAACTGTTAAAATTCTTCAGAAACGTCACTTTTGAAGTGTTTTCTTGTACTTTTAAGCCAATCAGATACCCTACGGGCTCGGAAAGTGCAACGAAACCATCAAATTTTAGCTAGAAACTGTATTTTTGTCGATTTTTATTGAATTTGAACTATATTTCAACGTTTTTTGATGGTTCTGAGCCACCAAACACACTTAAAGCATGCAGAATCGACTCAGAATAGGAAAAGGAGACGTTTAGGTCAATTTTATGCATTCTGGCGTTCATAGATACAAGAAAACTGTTAAAATTCTTCAGAAACGTCACTTTTGAAGTGTTTTCTTGTACTTTTAAGCCAATCAGATACCCTACGGGCTCGGAAAGTGCAACGAAACCATCAAATTTTAGCTAGAAACTGAATTTTTGTCGATTTTTATTGAATTTGAACTATATTTCAACGTTTTTTGATGGTTCTGAGCCACCAAACACACTTAAAGTATGCAGAATCGACTCAGAATAGGAAAAGGAGACGTTTAGGTCAATTTCATGCATTCTGGCGTTCGTAGATACAAGAAAACTGTTAAAATTCTTCAGAAACGTCACTTTTGAAGTGTTTTCTTGAACTTTTAAGCCAATCAGATACCCTACGGGCTCGGAAAGTGCAACGCAACCATCAAATTTTAGCTAGAAACTGTATTTTTGTCGATTTTTATTGAATTTGAACTATATTTCAACGTTTTTTGATGGTTCTGAGCCACCAAACACACTTAAAGCATGCAGAATCGACTCAGAATAGGAAAAGGAGACGTTTAGGTCAATTTTATGCATTCTGGCGTTCGTAGATACAAGAAAACTGTTAAAATTCTTCAGAAACGTCACTTTTGAAGTGTTTTCTTGTACTTTTAAGCCAATCAGATACCCTACGGGCTCGGAAAGTGCAACGAAACCATCAAATTTTAGCTAGAAACTGTATTTTTGTCGATTTTTATTGAATTTGAACTATATTTCAACGTTTTTTGATGGTTCTGAACCACCAAACACACTTAAAGCATGCAGAATCGACTCAGAATAGGAAAAGAAGACGTTTAGGTCAATTTTATGCATTCTGGCGTTCGTAGATACAAGAAAACTGTTAAAATTCTTCAGAAACGTCACTTTTGAAGTGTTTTCTTGTACTTTTAAGCCAATCAGATACCCTACGGGCTCGGAAAGTGCAACGAAACCATCAAATTTTAGCTAGAAACTGTGTTTTTGTCGATTTTTATTGAATTTGAACTATATTTCAACGTTTTTTGATGGTTCTGAACCACCAAACACACTTAAAGCATGCAGAATCGACTCAGAATAGGAAAAGGAGACGTTTAGGTCAATTTTATGCATTCTGGCGTTCTTAGATACAAGAAAACTGTTAAAATTCTTCAGAAACGTCACTTTTGAAGTGTTTTCTTGTACTTTTAAGCCAATCAGATACCCTACGGGCTCGGAAAGTGCAACGAAACCATCAAATTTTAGCTAGAAACTGTATTTTTGTCGATTTTTATTGAATTTGAACTATATTTCAACGTTTTTTGATGGTTCTGAGCCACCAAACACACTTAAAGCATGCAGAATCGACTCAGAATAGGAAAAGGAGACGTTTAGGTCAATTTTATGCATTCTGGCGTTCGTAGATACAAGAAAACTGTTAAAATTCTTCAGAAACGTCACTTTTGAAGTGTTTTCTTGTACTTTTAAGCCAATCAGATACCCTACGGGTTCGGAAAGTGCAACGAAACCATCAAATTTTAACTAGAAACTGTATTTTTGTCGATTTTTATTGAATTTGAACTATATTTCAACGTTTATTGATGGTTCTGAGCCACCAAACACACTTAAAGCATGCAGAATCGACTCAGAATAGGAAAAGGAGACGTTTAGGTCGATTTTATGCATTCTGGCGTTCGTAGATACAAGAAAACTGTTAAAATTCTTCAGAAACGTCACTTTTGAAGTGTTTTCTTGTACTTTTAAGCCAATCAGATACCCTACGGGCTCGGAAAGTGCAACGAAACCATCAAATTTTAGCTAGAAACTGTATTTTTGTCGATTTTTATTGAATTTGAACTATATTTCAACGTTTTTTGATGGTTCTGAGCCACCAAACACACTTAAAGCATGCAGAATCGACTCAGAATAGGAAAAGGAGAGGTTTAGGTCAATTTTATGCATTCTGGCGTTCGTAGATACAAGAAAACTGTTAAAATTCTTCAGAAACGTCACTTTTGAAGTGTTTTCTTGTACTTTTAAGCCAATCAGATACCCAACGGGCTCGGAAAGTGCAACGAAACCATCAAATTTTAGCTAGAAACTGTATTTTTGTCGATTTTTATTGAATTTGAACTATATTTCAACGTTTTTTGATGGTTCTGAGCCACCAAACACACTTAAAGCATGCAGAATCGACTCAGAATAGGAAAAGGAGACGTTTAGGTCAATTTTATGCATTCTGGCGTTCGTAGATACAAGAAAACTGTTAAAATTCTTCAGAAACGTCACTTTTGAAGTGTTTTCTTGTACTTTTAAGCCAATCAGATACCCTACGGGCTCGGAAAGTGCAACGAAACCATCAAATTTTAGCTAGAAACTGTATTTTTGTCGATTTTTATTGAATTTGAACTATATTTCAACGTTTTTTGATGGTTCTGAGCCACCAAACACACTTAAAGCATGCAGAATCGACTCAGAATAGGAAAAGGAGACGTTTAGGTCAATTTTATGCATTCTGGCGTTCGTAGATACAAGAAAACTGTTAAAATTCTTCAGAAACGTCACTTTTGAAGTGTTTTCTTGTACTTTTAAGCCAATCAGATACCCTACGGGTTCGGAAAGTGCAACGAAACCATCAAATTTTAACTAGAAACTGTATTTTTGTCGATTTTTATTGAATTTGAACTATATTTCAACGTTTATTGATGGTTCTGAGCCACCAAACACACTTAAAGCATGCAGAATCGACTCAGAATAGGAAAAGGAGACGTTTAGGTCAATTTTATGCATTCTGGCGTTCGTAGATACAAGAAAACTGTTAAAATTCTTCAGAAACGTCACTTTTGAAGTGTTTTCTTGTACTTTTAAGCCAATCAGATACCCTACGGGCTCGGAAAGTGCAACGAAACCATCAAATTTTAGCTAGAAACTGTATTTTTGTCGATTTTTATTGAATTTGAACTATATTTCAACGTTTTTTGATGGTTCTGAGCCACCAAACACACTTAAAGCATGCAGAATCGACTCAGAATAGGAAAAGGAGAGGTTTAGGTCAATTTTATGCATTCTGGCGTTCGTAGATACAAGAAAACTGTTAAAATTCTTCAGAAACGTCACTTTTGAAGTGTTTTCTTGTACTTTTAAGCCAATCAGATACCCAACGGGCTCGGAAAGTGCAACGAAACCATCAAATTTTAGCTAGAAACTGTATTTTTGTCGATTTTTATTGAATTTGAACTATATTTCAACGTTTTTTGATGGTTCTGAGCCACCAAACACACTTAAAGCATGCAGAATCGACTCAGAATAGGAAAAGGAGACGTTTAGGTCAATTTTATGCATTCTGGCGTTCGTAGATACAAGAAAACTGTTAAAATTCTTCAGAAACGTCACTTTTGAAGTGTTTTCTTGTACCTTTAAGCCAATCAGATACCCTACGGGCTCGGAAAGTGCAACGAAACCATCAAATTTTAGCTAGAAACTGTATTTTTGTCGATTTTTATTGAATTTGAACTATATTTCAACGTTTTTTGATGGTTCTGAGCCACCAAACACACTTAAAGCATGCAGAATCGACTCAGAATAGGAAAAGGAGACGTTTAGGTCAATTTTATGCATTCTGGCGTTCGTAGATACAAGAAAACTGTTAAAATTCTTCAGAAACGTCACTTTTGAAGTGTTTTCTTGTACTTTTAAGCCAATCAGATACCCTACGGGTTCGGAAAGAGCAACGAAACCATCAAATTTTAACTAGAAACTGTATTTTTGTCGATTTTTATTGAATTTGAACTATATTTCAACGTTTTTTGATGGTTCTGAGCCACCAAACACACTTAAAGCATGCAGAATCGACTCAGAATAGGAAAAGGAGACGTTTAGGTCAATTTTATGCATTCTGGCGTTCGTAGACACAAGAAAACTGTTAAAATTCTTCAGAAACGTCACTTTTGAAGTGTTTTCTTGTACTTTTAAGCCAATCAGATACCCTACGGGCTCGGAAAGTGCAACGAAACCATCAAATTTTAGCTAGAAACTGTATTTTTGTCGATTTTTATTGAATTTGAACTATATTTCAACGTTTTTTGATGGTTCTGAGCCACCAAACAAACTTAAAGCATGCAGAATCGACTCAGAATAGGAAAAGGAGACGTTTAGGTCAATTTTATGCATTCTGGCGTTCGTAGATACAAGAAAACTGTTAAAATTCTTCAGAAACGTCACTTTTGAAGTGTTTTCTTGTACTTTTAAGCCAATCAGATACCCTACGGGCTCGGAAAGTGCAACGAAACCATCAAATTTTAGCTAGAAACTGTATTTTTGTCGATTTTTATTGAATTTGAACTATATTTCAACGTTTTTTGATGGTTCTGAGCCACCAAACACACTTAAAGCATGCAGAATCGACTCAGAATAGGAAAAGGAGACGTTTAGATCAATTTTATGCATTCTGGCGTTCGTTGATACAAGAAAACTGCTAAAATTCTTCAGAAACGTCACTTTTGAAGTGTTTTCTTGTACTTTTAAGCCAATCAGATATCCTACGGGCTCGGAAAGTGCAACGAAACCATCAAATTTTAGCTAGAAACTGTATTTTTGTCGATTTTTATTGAATTTGAACTATATTTCAAAGTTTTTTGATGGTTCTGAGCCACCAAACACACTTAAAGCATGCAGAATCGACTCAGAATAGGAAAAGGAGACGTTTAGGTCAATTTTATGCATTCTGGCGTTCGTAGATACAAGAAAACTGTTAAAATTCTTCAGAAACGTCACTTTTGAAGTGTTTTCTTGTACTTTTAAGCCAATCAGATACCCTACGGGCTCGGAAAGTGCAACGAAACCATCAAATTTTAGCTAGAAACTGTATTTTTGTCGATTTTTATTGAATTTGAATTATATTTCAACGTTTTTTGATGGTTCTGAGCCACCAAACACACTTAAAGCATGCAGAATCGACTCAGAATAGGAAAAGGAGACGTTTAGGTCAATTTTATGCATTCTGGCGTTCGTAGATACAAGAAAACTGTTAAAATTCTTCAGAAACGTCACTTTTGAAGTGTTTTCTTGTACTTTTAAGCCAATCAGATACCCTACGGGCTCGGAAAGTGCAACGAAACCATCAAATTTTAGCTAGAAACTGTATTTCTGTCGTTTTTTATTGAATTTGAACTATATTTCAACGTTTTTTGATGGTTCTGAGCCACCAAACACACTTAAAGCATGCAGAATCGACTCAGAATAGGAAAAGGAGACGTTTAGGTCAATTTTATGCATTCTGGCGTTCGTAGATACAAGAAAACTGTTAAAATTCTTCAGAAACGTCACTTTTGAAGTGTTTTCTTGTACTTTTAAGCCAATCAGATACCCTACGGGCTCGGAAAGTGCAACGAAACCATCAAATTTTAGCTAGAAACTGTATTTTTGTCGATTTTTATTGAATTTGAACTATATTTCAACGTTTTTTGATGGTTCTGAGCCACCAACACACTTAAAGCATGCAGAATCGACTCAGAATAGGAAAAGGAGACGTTTAGGTCAATTTTATGCATTCTGGCGTTCGTAGATACAAGAAAACTGTTAAAATTCTTCAGAAACGTCACTTTTGAAGTGTTTTCTTGTACTTTTAAGCCAATCAGATACCCAACGGGCTCGGAAAGTGCAACGAAACCATCAAATTTTAGCTAGAAACTGTATTTTTGTCGATTTTTATTGAATTTGAACTATATTTCAACGTTTTTTGATGGTTCTGAGCCACCAAACACACTTAAAGCATGCAGAATCGACTCAGAATAGGAAAAGGAGACGTTTAGGTCAATTTTATGCATTCTGGCGTTCGTAGATACAAGAAAACTGTTAAAATTCTTCAGAAACGTCACTTTTGAAGTGTTTTCTTGTACTTTTAAGCCAATCAGATACCCTACGGGCTCGGAAAGTGCAACGAAACCATCAAATTTTAGCTAGAAACTGTATTTTTGTCGATTTTTATTGAATTTGAACTATATTTCAACGTTTTTTGATGGTTCTGAGCCACCAAACACACTTAAAGCATGCAGAATCGACTCAGAATAGGAAAAGGAGACGTTTAGGTCAATTTTATGCATTCTGGCGTTAGTAGAAACAAGAAAACTGTTAAAATTCTTCAGAAACGTCACTTTTGAAGTGTTTTCTTGTACTTTTAAGCCAATCAGATACCCTACGGGCTCGGAAAGTGCAACGAAACCATCAAATTTTAGCTAGAAACTGTATTTCTGTCGATTTTTATTGAATTTGAACTATATTTCAACGTTTTTTGATGGTTCTGAGCCACCAAACACACTTAAAGCATGCAGAATCGACTCAGAATAGGAAAAGGAGACGTTTAGGTAAATTTTATGCATTCTGGCGTTCGTAGATACAAGAAAACTGTTAAAATTCTTCAGAAACGTCACTTTTGAAGTGTTTTCTTGTACTTTTAAGCCAATCAGATACCCTACGGGCTCGGAAAGTGCAACGAAACCATCAAATTTTAGCTAGAAACTGTATTTTTGTCGATTTTTATTGAATTTGAACTATATTTCAACGTTTTTTGATGGTTCTGAGCCACCAAACACACTTAAAGCATGCAGAATCGACTCAGAATAGGAAAAGGAGACGTTTAGGTCAATTTTATGCATTCTGGCGTTCGTAGATACAAGAAAACTGTTAAAATTCTTCAGAAACGTCACTTTTGAAGTGTTTTCTTGTACTTTTAAGCCAATCAGATACCCTACGGGCTCGGAAAGTGCAACGAAACCATCAAATTTTAGCTAGAAACTGTATTTTTGTCGATTTTTATTGAATTTGAACTATATTTCAACGTTTTTTGATGGTTCTGAGCCACCAAACACACTTAAAGCATGCAGAATCGACTCAGAATAGGAAAAGGAGACGTTTAGGTCAATTTTATGCATTCTGGCGTTCGTAGATACAAGAAAACTGTTAAAATTCTTCAGAAACGTCACTTTTGAAGTGTTTTCTTGTACTTTTAAGCCAATCAGATACCCTACGGGCTCGGAAAGTGCAACGAAACCATCAAATTTTAGCTATAAACTGTATTTTTGTCGATTTTTATTGAATTTGAACTATATTTCAACGTTTTTTGATGGTTCTGAGCCACCAAACACACTTAAAGCATGCAGAATCGACTCAGAATAGGAAAAGGAGACGTTTAGGTCAATTTTATGCATTCTGGCGTTCGTAGATACAAGAAAACTGTTAAAATTCTTCAGAAACGTCACTTTTGAAGTGTTTTCTTGTACTGTTAAGCCAATCAGATACCCTACGGGCTCGGAAAGTGCAACGAAACCATCAAATTTTAGCTAGAAACTGTATTTTTGTCGATTTTTATTGAATTTGAACTATATTTCAACGTTTTTTGATGGTTCTGAGCCACCAAACACACTTAAAGCATGCAGAATCGACTCAGAATAGGAAAAGGAGACGTTTAGGTCAATTTTATGCATTCTGGCGTTCGTAGATACAAGAAAACTGTTAAAATTCTTCAGAAACGTCACTTTTGAAGTGTTTTCTTGTACTTTTAACCCAATCAGATACCCTACGGGCTCGGAAAGTGCAACGAAACGATCAAATTTTAGCTAGAAACTGTATTTTTGTCGATTTTTATTGAATTTGAACTATATTTCAAAGTTTTTTGATGGTTCTGAGCCACCAAACACACCTAAAGCATGCAGAATCGACTCAGAATAGGAAAAGGAGACGTTTAGGTCAATTTTATGCATTCTGGCGTTCGTAGATACAAGAAAACTGTTAAAATTCTTCAGAAACGTCACTTTTGAAGTGTTTTCTTGTACTTTTAAGCCAATCAGATACCCAACGGGCTCGGAAAGTGCAACGAAACCATCAAATTTTAGCTAGAAACTGTATTTTTGTCGATTTTTATTGAATTTGAACTATATTTCAACGTTTTTTGATGGTTCTGAGCCACCAAACACACTTAAAGCATGCAGAATCGACTCAGAATAGGAAAAGGAGAGGTTTAGGTCAATTTTATGCATTCTGGCGTTCGTAGATACAAGAAAACTGTTAAAATTCTTCAGAAACGTCACTTTTGAAGTGTTTTCTTGTACTTTTAAGCCAATCAGATACCCTACGGGCTCGGAAAGTGCAACGAAACCATCAAATTTTAGCTAGAAACTGTGTTTTTGTCGATTTTTATTGAATTTGAACTATATTTCAACGTTTTTTGATGGTTCTGAGCCACCAAACACACTTAAAGCATGCAGAATCGACTCAGAATAGGAAAAGGAGACGTTTAGGTCAATTTTATGCATTCTGGCGTTCGTAGATACAAGAAAACTGTTAAAATTCTTCAGAAACGTCACTTTTGAAGTGTTTTCTTGTACTTTTAAGCCAATCAGATACCCTACGGGCTCGGAAAGTGCAACGAAACCATCAAATTTTAGCTAGAAACTGTATTTTTGTCGATTTTTATTGAATTTGAACTATATTTCAACGTTTTTTGATGGTTCTGAGCCACCAAACACACTTAAAGCATGCAGAATCGACTCAGAATAGGAAAAGGAGACGTTTAGGTCAATTTTATGCATTCTGGCGTTCGTAGATACAAGAAAACTGTTAAAATTCTTCAGAAACGTCACTTTTGAAATTTTTTCTTGTACTTTTAAGCCAATCAGATACCCTACGGGCTCGGAAAGTGCAACGAAACCATCAAATTTTAGCTAGAAACTGTATTTTTGTCGATTTTTATTGAATTTGAACTATATTTCAACGTTTTTTGATGGTTCTGAGCCACCAAACACACTTAGAGCATGCAGAATCGACTCAGAATAGGAAAAGGAGACGTTTAGGTCAATTTTATGCATTCTGGCGTTCGTAGATACAAGAAAACTGTTAAAATTCTTCAGAAACGTCACTTTTGAAGTGTTTTCTTGTACTTTTAAGCCAATCAGATATCCTACGGGCTCGGAAAGTGCAACGAAACCATCAAATTTTAGCTAGAAACTGTATTTTTGTCGATTTTTATTGAATTTGAACTATATTTCAACGTTTTTTGATGGTTCTGAGCCACCAAACACACTTAAAGCATGCAGAATCGACTCAGAATAGGAAAAGTAGACGTTTAGGTCAATTTTATGCATTCTGGCGTTCGTAGATACAAGAAAACTGTTAAAATTCTTCAGAAACGTCACTTTTGAAGTGTTTTCTTGTACTTTTAAGCCAACCAGATACCCTACGGGCTCGGAAAGTGCAACGAAACCATCAAATTTTAGCTAGAAACTGTATTTCTGTCGATTTTTATTGAATTTGAACTATATTTCAACGTTTTTTGATGGTTCTGAGCCACCAAACACACTTAAAGCATGCAGAATCGACTCAGAATGGGAAAAGGAGACGTTTAGGTCAATTTTATGCATTCTGGCGTTCGTAGATACAAGAAAACTGTTAAAATTCTTCAGAAACGTCACTTTTGAAGTGTTTTCTTGTACTTTTAAGCCAATCAGATACCCTATGGGCTCGGAAAGTGCAACGAAACCATCAAATTTTAGCTAGAAACTGTATTTTTGTCGATTTTTATTGAATTTGAACTATATTTCAACGTTTTTTGATGGTTCTGAGCCACCAAACACACTTAAAGCATGCAGAATCGACTCAGAATAGGAAAAGGAGACGTTTAGGTCAATTTTATGCATTCTGGCGTTCGTGGATACAAGAAAACTGTTAAAATTCTTCAGAAACGTCACTTTTGAAGTGTTTTCTTGTACTTTTAAGCCAATCAGATACCCAACGGGCTCGGAAAGTGCAACGAAACCATCAAATTTTAGCTAGAAACTGTATTTTTGTCGATTTTTATTGAATTTGAACTATATTTCAACGTTTTTTGATGGTTCTGAGCCACCAAACACACTTAAAGCATGCAGAATCGACTCAGAATAGGAAAAGGAGACGTTTAGGTCAATTTTATGCATTCTGGCGTTCGTAGATACAAGAAAACTGTTAAAATTCTTCAGAAACGTCACTTTTGAAGCGTTTTCTTGTACTTTTAAGCCAATCAGATACCCAACGGGCTCGGAAAGTGCAACGAAACCATCAAATTTTAGCTAGAAACTGTATTTTTGTCGATTTTTATTGAATTTGAACTATATTTCAACGTTTTTTGATGGTTCTGAGCCACCAAACACACTTAAAGCATGCAGAATCGACTCAGAATAGGAAAAGGAGACGTTTAGGTCAATTTTATGCATTCTGGCGTTCGTAGATACAAGAAAACTGTTAAAATTCTTCAGAAACGTCACTTTTGAAGTGTTTTCTTGTACTTTTAAGCCAATCAGATACCCTACGGGCTCGGAAAGTGCAACGAAACCATCAAATTTTAGCTAGAAACTGTATTTTTGTCGATTTTTATTGAATTTGAACTATATTTCAACGTTTTTTGATGGTTCTGAGCCACCAAACACACTTAAAGCATGCAGAATCGACTCAGAATAGGAAAAGGAGACGTTTAGGTCAATTTTATGCATTCTGGCGTTCGTAGATCCAAGAAAACTGTTAAAATTCTTCAGAAACGTCACTTTTGAAGTGTTTTCTTGTACTTTTAAGCCAATCAGATACCCTACGGGCTCGGAAAGTGCAACGAAACCATCAAATTTTAGCTAGAAACTGTATTTTTGTCGATTTTTATTGAATTTGAACTATATTTCAACGTTTTTTGATGGTTGTGAGCCACCAAACACACTTAAAGCATGCAGAATCGACTCAGAATAGGAAAAGGAGACGTTTAGGTCAATTTTATGCATTCTGGCGTTCGTAGATACAAGAAAACTGTTAAAATTCTTCAGAAACGTCACTTTTGAAGTGTTTTCTTGTACTGTTAAGCCAATCAGATACCCTACGGGCTCGGAAAGTGCAACGAAACCATCAAATTTTAGCTAGAAACTGTATTTTTGTCGATTTTTATTGAATTTGAACTATATTTCAACGTTTTTTGATGGTTCTGAGCCACCAAACACACTTAAAGCATGCAGAATCGACTCAGAATAGGAAAAGGAGACGTTTAGGTCAATTTTATGCATTCTGGCGTTCGTAGATACAAGAAAACTGTTAAAATTCTTCAGAAACGTCACTTTTGAAGTGTTTTCTTGTACTTTTAAGCCAATCAGATACCCTACGGGCTCGGAAAGTGCAACTAAACCATCAAATTTTAGCTAGAAACTGTATTTTTGTCGATTTTTATTGAATTTGAACTATATTTCAACGTTTTTTGATGGTTCTGAGCCACCAAACACACTTAAAGCATGCAGAATCGACTCAGAATAGGAAAAGGAGACGTTTAGGTCAATTTTATGCATTCTGGCGTTCGTAGATACAAGAAAACTGTTAAAATTCTTCAGAAACGTCACTTTTGAAGTGTTTTCTTGTACTTTTAAGCCAATCAGAAACCCTACGGGCTCGGAAAGTGCAACGAAACCATCAAATTTTAGCTAGAAACTGTATTTTTGTCGATTTTTATTGAATTTGAACTATATTTCAACGTTTTTTGATGGTTCTGAGCCACCAAACACACTTAAAGCATGCAGAATCGACTCAGAATAGGAAAAGGAGACGTTTAGGTCAATTTTATGCATTCTGGCGTTCGTAGATACAAGAAAACTGTTAAAATTCTTCAGAAACGTCACTTTTGAAGTGTTTTCTTGTACTTTTAAGCCAATCAGATACCCTACGGGCTCGGAAAGTGCAACGAAACCATCAAATTTTAGCTAGAAACTGTATTTTTGTCGATTTTTATTGAATTTGAACTATATTTCAACGTTTTTTGATGGTTCTGAGCCACCAAACACACTTAAAGCATGCAGAATCAATTCAGAATAGGAAAAGG
Organism: Zophobas morio; assembly: GCF_036711695.1. Lineage (NCBI taxonomy): Eukaryota > Metazoa > Arthropoda > Insecta > Coleoptera > Tenebrionidae > Zophobas > Zophobas morio. The sequence goes on from NW_026972916.1 coordinate 84,738, forward strand.
AGACGTTTAGGTCAATTTTATGCATTCTGGCGTTCGTAGATACAAGAAAACTGTTAAAATTCTTCAGAAACGTCACTTTTGAAGTGTTTTCTTGTACTTTTAAGCCAATCAGATACCCAACGGGCTCGGAAAGTGCAACGAAACCATCAAATTTTAGCTAGAAACTGTATTTTTGTCGATTTTTATTGAATTTGAACTATATTTCAATGTTTTTTGATGGTTCTGAGCCACCAAACACACTTAAAGCATGCAGAATCGACTCAGAATAGGAAAAGGAGACGTTTAGGTCAATTTTATGCATTCTGGCGTTCGTAGATACAAGAAAACTGTTAAAATTCTTCAGAAACGTCACTTTTGAAATGTTTTCTTGTACTTTTAAGCCAATCAGATACCCTACGGGCTCGGAAAGTGCAACGAAACCATCAAATTTTAGCTAGAAACTGTATTTTTGCCGATTTTTATTGAATTTGAACTATATTTCAACGTTTTTTGATGGTTCTGAGCCACCAAACACACTTAAAGCATGCAGAATCGACTCAGAATAGGAAAAGGAGACGTTTAGGTCAATTTTATGCATTCTGGCGTTCGTAGATACAAGAAAACTGTTAAAATTCTTCAGAAACGTCACTTTTGAAGTGTTTTCTTGTACTTTTAAGCCAATCAGATACCCTACGGGCTCGGAAAGTGCAACGAAACCATCAAATTTTAGCTAGAAACTGTATTTTTGTCGATTTTTATTGAATTTGAACTATATTTAAACGTTTTTTGATGGTTCTGAGCCACCAAACACACTTAAAGCATGCAGAATCGACTCAGAATAGGAAAAGGAGACGTTTAGGTCAATTTTATGCATTCTGGCGTTCGTAGATACAAGAAAACTGTTAAAATTCTTCAGAAACGTCACTTTTGAAGTGTTTTCTTGTACTTTTAAGCCAATCAGATACCCTACGGGCTCGGAAAGTGCAACGAAACCATCAAATTTTAGCTAGAAACTGTATTTTTGTCGATTTTTATTGAATTTGAACTATATTTCAACGTTTTTTGATGGTTCTGAGCCACCAAACACACTTAAAGAATGCAGAATCGACTCAGAATAGGAAAAGGAGACGTTTAGGCCAATTTTATGCATTCTGGCGTTCGTAGATACAAGAAAACTGTTAAAATTCTTCAGAAACGTCACTTTTGAAGTGTTTTCTTGTACTTTTAAGCCAATCAGATACCCTACGGGCTCGGAAAGTGCAACGAAACCATCAAATTTTAGCTAGAAACTGTATTTTTGTCGATTTTTATTGAATTTGAACTATATTTCAACGTTTTTTGATGGTTCTGAGCCACCAAACACACTTAAAGCATGCAGAATCGACTCAGAATAGGAAAAGGAGACGTTTAGGTCAATTTTATGCATTCTGGCGTTCGTAGATACAAGAAAACTGTTAAAATTCTTCAGAAACGTCACTTTTGAAGTGTTTTCTTGTACTTTTAAGCCAATCAGATACCCTACGGGTTCGGAAAGTGCAACGAAACCATCAAATTTTAGCTAGAAACTGTATTTTTGTCGATTTTTATTGAATTTGAACTATATTTCAACGTTTTTTGATGGTTCTGAGCCACCAAACACACTTAAAGCATGCAGAATCGACTCAGAATAGGAAAAGGAGGCGTTTAGGTCAATTTTATGCATTCTGGCGTTCGTAGATACAAGAAAACTGTTAAAATTCTTCAGAAACGTCACTTTTGAAGTGTTTTCTTGTACTTTTAAGCCAATCAGATACCCTACGGGCTCGGAAAGTGCAACGAAACCATCAAATTTTAGCTAGAAACTGTATTTTTGTCGATTTTTATTGAATTTGAACTATATTTCAACGTTTTTTGATGGTTCTGAGCCACCAAACACACTTAAAGCATGCAGAATCGACTCAGAATAGGAAAAGGAGACGTTTAGGTCAATTTTATGCATTCTGGCGTTCGTAGATACAAGAAAACTTTTAAAATTCTTCAGAAACGTCACTTTTGAAGTGTTTTCTTGTACTTTTAAGCCAATCAGATACCCTACGGGCTCGGAAAGTGCAACGAAACCATCAAATTTTAGCTAGAAACTGTATTTTTGTCGATTTTTATTGAATTTGAACTATATTTCAACGTTTTTTGATGGTTCTGAGCCACCAAACACACTTAAAGCATGCAGAATCGACTCAGAATAGGAAAAGGAGACGTTTAGGTCAATTTTATGCATTCTGGCGTTCGTAGATACAAGAAAACTGTTAAAATTCTTCAGAAACGTCACTTTTGAAGTGTTTTCTTGTACTTTTAAGCCAATCAGATACCCTACGGGCTCGGAAAGTGCAACGAAACCATCAAATTTTAGCTAGGAACTGTATTTTTGTCGATTTTTATTGAATTTGAACTATATTTCAACGTTTTTTGATGGTTCTGAGCCACCAAACACACTTAAAGCATGCAGAATCGACTCAGAATAGGAAAAGGAGACGTTTAGGTCAATTTTATGCATTCTGGCGTTCGTAGATACAAGAAAACTGTTAAAATTCTTCAGAAACGTCACTTTTGAAGTGTTTTCTTGTACTTTTAAGCCAATCAGATACCCTACGGGCTCGGAAAGTGCAACGAAACCATCAAATTTTAGCTAGAAACTGTATTTTTGTCGATTTTTATTGAATTTGAACTATATTTCAACGTTTTTTGATGGTTCTGAGCCACCAAACACACTTAAAGCATGCAGAATCGACTCAGAATAGGAAAAGGAGACGTTTAGGTCAATTTTATGCATTCTGGCGTTCGTAAATACAAGAAAACTGTTAAAATTCTTCAGAAACGTCACTTTTGAAGTGTTTTCTTGTACTTTTAAGCCAATCAGATACCCTACGGGCTCGGAAAGTGCAACGAAACCATCAAATTTTAGCTAGAAACTGTATTTTTGTCGATTTTTATTGAATTTGAACTATATTTCAACGTTTTTTGATGGTTCTGAGCCACCAAACACACTTAAAGCATGCAGAATCGACTCAGAATAGGAAAAGGAGACGTTTAGGTCAATTTTATGCATTCTGGCGTTCGTAGATACAAGAAAACTGTTAAAATTCTTCAGAAACGTCACTTTTGAAGTGTTTTCTTGTACTTTTAAGCCAATCAGATACCCAACGGGCTCGGAAAGTGCAACGAAACCATCAAATTTTAGCTAGAAACTGTATTTTTGTCGATTTTTATTGAATTTGAACTATATTTCAACGTTTTTTGATGGTTCTGAGCCACCAAACACACTTAAAGCATGCAGAATCGACTCAGAATAGGAAAAGGAGACGTTTAGGTCAATTTTATGCATTCTGGCGTTCGTAGATACAAGAAAACTGTTAAAATTCTTCAGAAACGTCACTTTTGAAGTGTTTTCTTGTACTTTTAAGCCAATCAGATACCCTACGGGCTCGGAAAGTGCAACGAAACCATCAAATTTTAGCTAGAAACTGTATTTTTGTCGATTTTTATTGAATTTGAACTATATTTCAACGTTTTTTGATGGTTCTGAGCCACCAAACACACTTAAAGCATGCAGAATCGACTCAGAATAGGAAAAGGAGACGTTTAGGTCAATTTTATGCATTCTGGCGTTCGTAGATACAAGAAAACTGTTAAAATTCTTCAGAAACGTCACTTTTGAAGTGTTTTCTTGTACTTTTAAGCCAATCAGATACCCTACGGGCTCGGAGAGTGCAACGAAACCATCAAATTTTAGCTAGAAACTGTATTTTTGTTGATTTTTATTGAATTTGAACTATATTTCAACGTTTTTTGATGGTTCTGAGCCACCAAACACACTTAAAGCATGCAGAATCGACTCAGAATAGGAAAAGGAGACGTTTAGGTCAATTTTATGCATTCTGGCGTTCGTGGATACAAGAAAACTGTTAAAATTCTTCAGAAACGTCACTTTTGAAGTGTTTTCTTGTACTTTTAAGCCAATCAGATACCCAACGGGCTCGGAAAGTGCAACGAAACCATCAAATTTTAGCTAGAAACTGTATTTTTGTCGATTTTTATTGAATTTGAACTATATTTCAACGTTTTTTGATGGTTCTGAGCCACCAAACACACTTAAAGCATGCAGAATCGACTCAGAATAGGAAAAGGAGACGTTTAGGTCAATTTTATGCATTCTGGCGTTCGTAGATACAAGAAAACTGTTAAAATTCTTCAGAAACGTCACTTTTGAAGTGTTTTCTTGTACTTTTAAGCCAATCAGATACCCTACGGGCTCGGAAAGTGCAACGAAACCATCAAATTTTAGCTAGAAACTGTATTTTTGTCGATTTTTATTGAATTTGAACTATATTTCAACGTTTTTTGATGGTTCTGAGCCACCAAACACACTTAAAGCATGCAGAATCGACTCAGAATAGGAAAAGGAGACGTTTAGGTCAATTTTATGCATTCTGGCGTTCGTAGATACAAGAAAACTGTTAAAATTCTTCAGAAACGTCACTTTTGAAGTGTTTTCTTGTACTTTTAAGCCAATCAGATACCCTACGGGCTCGGAGAGTGCAACGAAACCATCAAATTTTAGCTAGAAACTGTATTTTTGTCGATTTTTATTGAATTTGAACTATATTTCAACGTTTTTTGATGGTTCTGAGCCACCAAACACACTTAAAGCATGCAGAATCGACTCAGAATAGGAAAAGGAGACGTTTAGGTCAATTTTATGCATTCTGGCGTTCGTGGATACAAGAAAACTGTTAAAATTCTTCAGAAACGTCACTTTTGAAGTGTTTTCTTGTACTTTTAAGCCAATCAGATACCCAACGGGCTCGGAAAGTGCAACGAAACCATCAAATTTTAGCTAGAAACTGTATTTTTGTCGATTTTTATTGAATTTGAACTATATTTCAACGTTTTTTGATGGTTCTGAGCCACCAAACACACTTAAAGCATGCAGAATCGACTCAGAATAGGAAAAGGAGACGTTTAGGTCAATTTTATGCATTCTGGCGTTCGTAGATCCAAGAAAACTGTTAAAATTCTTCAGAAACGTCACTTTTGAAGTGTTTTCTTGTACTTTTAAGCCAATCAGATACCCTACGGGCTCGGAAAGTGCAACGAAACCATCAAATTTTAGCTAGAAACTGTATTTTTGTCGATTTTTATTGAATTTGAACTATATTTCAACGTTTTTTGATGGTTCTGAGCCACCAAACACACCTAAAGCATGCAGAATGGACTCAGAATAGGAAAAGGAGACGTTTAGGTCAATTTTATGCATTCTGGCGTTCGTAGATACAAGAAAACTGTTAAAATTCTTCAGAAACGTCACTTTTGAAGTGTTTTCTTGTACTTTTAAGCCAATCAGATACCCTACGGGCTCGGAAAGTGCAACGAAACCATCAAATTTTAGCTAGAAACTGTATTTTTGTCGATTTTTATTGAATTTGAACTATATTTCAACGTTTTTTGATGGTTCTGAGCCACCAAACACACTTAAAGCATGCAGAATCGACTCAGAATAGGAAAAGGAGACGTTTAGGTCAAATTTATGCATTCTGGCGTTAGTAGATACAAGAAAACTGTTAAAATTCTTCAGAAACGTCACTTTTGAAGTGTTTTCTTGTACTTTTAAGCCAATCAGATACCCAACGGGCTCGGAAAGTGCAACGAAACCATCAAATTTTAGCTAGAAACTGTATTTCTGTCGATTTTTATTGAATTTGAACTATATTTCAACGTTTTTTGATGGTTCTGAGCCACCAAACACACTTAAAGCATGCAGAATCGACTCAGAATAGGAAAAGGAGACGTTTAGGTCAATTTTATGCATTCTGGCGTTCGTAGATACAAGAAAACTGTTAAAATTCTTCAGAAACGTCACTTTTGAAGTGTTTTCTTGTACTTTTAAGCCAATCAGATACCCAACGGGCTCGGAAAGTGCAACGAAACCATCAAATTTTAGCTAGAAACTGTATTTTTGTCGATTTTTATTGAATTTGAACTATATTTCAACGTTTTTTGATGGTTCTGAGCCACCAAACACACTTAAAGCATGCAGAATCGACTCAGAATAGGAAAAGGAGACGTTTAGGTCAATTTTATGCATTCTGGCGTTCGTAGATACAAGAAAACTGTTAAAATTCTTCAGAAACGTCACTTTTGAAGCGTTTTCTTGTACTTTTAAGCCAATCAGATACCCAACGGGCTCGGAAAGTGCAACGAAACCATCAAATTTTAGCTAGAAACTGTATTTTTGTCGATTTTTATTGAATTTGAACTATATTTCAACGTTTTTTGATGGTTCTGAGCCACCAAACACACTTAAAGCATGCAGAATCGACTCAGAATAGGAAAAGGAGACGTTTAGGTCAATTTTATGCATTCTGGCGTTCGTAGATACAAGAAAACTGTTAAAATTCTTCAGAAACGTCACTTTTGAAGTGTTTTCTTGTACTTTTAAGCCAATCAGATACCCTACGGGCTCGGAAAGTGCAACGAAACCATCAAATTTTAGCTAGAAACTGTATTTTTGTCGATTTTTATTGAATTTGAACTATATTTCAACGTTTTTTGATGGTTCTGAGCCACCAAACACACTTAAAGCATGCAGAATCGACTCAGAATAGGAAAAGGAGACGTTTAGGTCAATTTTATGCATTCTGGCGTTCGTAGATCCAAGAAAACTGTTAAAATTCTTCAGAAACGTCACTTTTGAAGTGTTTTCTTGTACTTTTAAGCCAATCAGATACCCTACGGGCTCGGAAAGTGCAACGAAACCATCAAATTTTAGCTAGAAACTGTATTTTTGTCGATTTTTATTGAATTTGAACTATATTTCAACGTTTTTTGATGGTTGTGAGCCACCAAACACACTTAAAGCATGCAGAATCGACTCAGAATAGGAAAAGGAGACGTTTAGGTCAATTTTATGCATTCTGGCGTTCGTAGATACAAGAAAACTGTTAAAATTCTTCAGAAACGTCACTTTTGAAGTGTTTTCTTGTACTGTTAAGCCAATCAGATACCCTACGGGCTCGGAAAGTGCAACGAAACCATCAAATTTTAGCTAGAAACTGTATTTTTGTCGATTTTTATTGAATTTGAACTATATTTCAACGTTTTTTGATGGTTCTGAGCCACCAAACACACTTAAAGCATGCAGAATCGACTCAGAATAGGAAAAGGAGACGTTTAGGTCAATTTTATGCATTCTGGCGTTCGTAGATACAAGAAAACTGTTAAAATTCTTCAGAAACGTCACTTTTGAAGTGTTTTCTTGTACTTTTAAGCCAATCAGATACCCTACGGGCTCGGAAAGTGCAACTAAACCATCAAATTTTAGCTAGAAACTGTATTTTTGTCGATTTTTATTGAATTTGAACTATATTTCAACGTTTTTTGATGGTTCTGAGCCACCAAACACACTTAAAGCATGCAGAATCGACTCAGAATAGGAAAAGGAGACGTTTAGGTCAATTTTATGCATTCTGGCGTTCGTAGATACAAGAAAACTGTTAAAATTCTTCAGAAACGTCACTTTTGAAGTGTTTTCTTGTACTTTTAAGCCAATCAGAAACCCTACGGGCTCGGAAAGTGCAACGAAACCATCAAATTTTAGCTAGAAACTGTATTTTTGTCGATTTTTATTGAATTTGAACTATATTTCAACGTTTTTTGATGGTTCTGAGCCACCAAACACACTTAAAGCATGCAGAATCGACTCAGAATAGGAAAAGGAGACGTTTAGGTCAATTTTATGCATTCTGGCGTTCGTAGATACAAGAAAACTGTTAAAATTCTTCAGAAACGTCACTTTTGAAGTGTTTTCTTGTACTTTTAAGCCAATCAGATACCCTACGGGCTCGGAAAGTGCAACGAAACCATCAAATTTTAGCTAGAAACTGTATTTTTGTCGATTTTTATTGAATTTGAACTATATTTCAACGTTTTTTGATGGTTCTGAGCCACCAAACACACTTAAAGCATGCAGAATCGATTCAGAATAGGAAAAGGAGACATTTAGGTCAATTTTATGCATTCTGGCGTTCGTAGATACAAGAAAACTGTTAAAATTCTTCAGAAACGTCACTTTTGAAGTGTTTTCTTGTACTTTTAAGCCAATCAGATACCCAACGGGCTCGGAAAGTGCAACGAAACCATCAAATTTTAGCTAGAAACTGTATTTTTGTCGATTTTTATTGAATTTGAACTATATTTCAATGTTTTTTGATGGTTCTGAGCCACCAAACACACTTAAAGCATGCAGAATCGACTCAGAATAGGAAAAGGAGACGTTTAGGTCAATTTTATGCATTCTGGCGTTCGTAGATACAAGAAAACTGTTAAAATTCTTCAGAAACGTCACTTTTGAAATGTTTTCTTGTACTTTTAAGCCAATCAGATACCCTACGGGCTCGGAAAGTGCAACGAAACCATCAAATTTTAGCTAGAAACTGTATTTTTGCCGATTTTTATTGAATTTGAACTATATTTCAACGTTTTTTGATGGTTCTGAGCCACCAAACACACTTAAAGCATGCAGAATCGACTCAGAATAGGAAAAGGAGACGTTTAGGTCAATTTTATGCATTCTGGCGTTCGTAGATACAAGAAAACTGTTAAAATTCTTCAGAAACGTCACTTTTGAAGTGTTTTCTTGTACTTTTAAGCCAATCAGATACCCTACGGGCTCGGAAAGTGCAACGAAACCATCAAATTTTAGCTAGAAACTGTATTTTTGTCGATTTTTATTGAATTTGAACTATATTTAAACGTTTTTTGATGGTTCTGAGCCACCAAACACACTTAAAGCATGCAGAATCGACTCAGAATAGGAAAAGGAGACGTTTAGGTCAATTTTATGCATTCTGGCGTTCGTAGATACAAGAAAACTGTTAAAATTCTTCAGAAACGTCACTTTTGAAGTGTTTTCTTGTACTTTTAAGCCAATCAGATACCCTACGGGCTCGGAAAGTGCAACGAAACCATCAAATTTTAGCTAGAAACTGTATTTTTGTCGATTTTTATTGAATTTGAACTATATTTCAACGTTTTTTGATGGTTCTGAGCCACCAAACACACTTAAAGAATGCAGAATCGACTCAGAATAGGAAAAGGAGACGTTTAGGCCAATTTTATGCATTCTGGCGTTCGTAGATACAAGAAAACTGTTAAAATTCTTCAGAAACGTCACTTTTGAAGTGTTTTCTTGTACTTTTAAGCCAATCAGATACCCTACGGGCTCGGAAAGTGCAACGAAACCATCAAATTTTAGCTAGAAACTGTATTTTTGTCGATTTTTATTGAATTTGAACTATATTTCAACGTTTTTTGATGGTTCTGAGCCACCAAACACACTTAAAGCATGCAGAATCGACTCAGAATAGGAAAAGGAGACGTTTAGGTCAATTTTATGCATTCTGGCGTTCGTAGATACAAGAAAACTGTTAAAATTCTTCAGAAACGTCACTTTTGAAGTGTTTTCTTGTACTTTTAAGCCAATCAGATACCCTACGGGTTCGGAAAGTGCAACGAAACCATCAAATTTTAGCTAGAAACTGTATTTTTGTCGATTTTTATTGAATTTGAACTATATTTCAACGTTTTTTGATGGTTCTGAGCCACCAAACACACTTAAAGCATGCAGAATCGACTCAGAATAGGAAAAGGAGGCGTTTAGGTCAATTTTATGCATTCTGGCGTTCGTAGATACAAGAAAACTGTTAAAATTCTTCAGAAACGTCACTTTTGAAGTGTTTTCTTGTACTTTTAAGCCAATCAGATACCCTACGGGCTCGGAAAGTGCAACGAAACCATCAAATTTTAGCTAGAAACTGTATTTTTGTCGATTTTTATTGAATTTGAACTATATTTCAACGTTTTTTGATGGTTCTGAGCCACCAAACACACTTAAAGCATGCAGAATCGACTCAGAATAGGAAAAGGAGACGTTTAGGTCAATTTTATGCATTCTGGCGTTCGTAGATACAAGAAAACTTTTAAAATTCTTCAGAAACGTCACTTTTGAAGTGTTTTCTTGTACTTTTAAGCCAATCAGATACCCTACGGGCTCGGAAAGTGCAACGAAACCATCAAATTTTAGCTAGAAACTGTATTTTTGTCGATTTTTATTGAATTTGAACTATATTTCAACGTTTTTTGATGGTTCTGAGCCACCAAACACACTTAAAGCATGCAGAATCGACTCAGAATAGGAAAAGGAGACGTTTAGGTCAATTTTATGCATTCTGGCGTTCGTAGATACAAGAAAACTGTTAAAATTCTTCAGAAACGTCACTTTTGAAGTGTTTTCTTGTACTTTTAAGCCAATCAGATACCCTACGGGCTCGGAAAGTGCAACGAAACCATCAAATTTTAGCTAGGAACTGTATTTTTGTCGATTTTTATTGAATTTGAACTATATTTCAACGTTTTTTGATGGTTCTGAGCCACCAAACACACTTAAAGCATGCAGAATCGACTCAGAATAGGAAAAGGAGACGTTTAGGTCAATTTTATGCATTCTGGCGTTCGTAGATACAAGAAAACTGTTAAAATTCTTCAGAAACGTCACTTTTGAAGTGTTTTCTTGTACTTTTAAGCCAATCAGATACCCTACGGGCTCGGAAAGTGCAACGAAACCATCAAATTTTAGCTAGAAACTGTATTTTTGTCGATTTTTATTGAATTTGAACTATATTTCAACGTTTTTTGATGGTTCTGAGCCACCAAACACACTTAAAGCATGCAGAATCGACTCAGAATAGGAAAAGGAGACGTTTAGGTCAATTTTATGCATTCTGGCGTTCGTAAATACAAGAAAACTGTTAAAATTCTTCAGAAACGTCACTTTTGAAGTGTTTTCTTGTACTTTTAAGCCAATCAGATACCCTACGGGCTCGGAAAGTGCAACGAAACCATCAAATTTTAGCTAGAAACTGTATTTTTGTCGATTTTTATTGAATTTGAACTATATTTCAACGTTTTTTGATGGTTCTGAGCCACCAAACACACTTAAAGCATGCAGAATCGACTCAGAATAGGGAAAGGAGACGTTTAGGTCAATTTTATGCATTCTGGCGTTCGTAGATACAAGAAAACTGTTAAAATTCTTCAGAAACGTCACTTTTGAAGTGTTTTCTTGTACTTTTAAGCCAATCAGATACCCAACGGGCTCGGAAAGTGCAACGAAACCATCAAATTTTAGCTAGAAACTGTATTTTTGTCGATTTTTATTGAATTTGAACTATATTTCAACGTTTTTTGATGGTTCTGAGCCACCAAACACACTTAAAGCATGCAGAATCGACTCAGAATAGGAAAAGGAGACGTTTAGGTCAATTTTATGCATTCTGGCGTTCGTAGATACAAGAAAACTGTTAAAATTCTTCAGAAACGTCACTTTTGAAGTGTTTTCTTGTACTTTTAAGCCAATCAGATACCCTACGGGCTCGGAAAGTGCAACGAAACCATCAAATTTTAGCTAGAAACTGTATTTTTGTCGATTTTTATTGAATTTGAACTATATTTCAACGTTTTTTTGATGGTTCTGAGCCACCAAACACACTTAAAGCATGAAGAATCGACTCAGAATAGGAAAAG
>NW_026972917.1:0-62380 GCF_036711695.1 Zophobas morio
TTGTCGATTTTTATTGAATTTGAACTATATTTCAACGTTTTTTGATGGTTCTGAGCCACCAAACACACTTAAAGCATGCAGAATCGACTCAGAATAGGAAAAGGAGACGTTTAGGTCAATTTTATGCATTCTGGCGTTCGTAGATACAAGAAAACTGTTAAAATTCTTCAGAAACGTCACTTTTGAAGTGTTTTCTTGTACTTTTAAGCTAATCAGATACCTTACGGGCTCGGAAAGTGCAACGAAACCATCAAATTTTAGCTAGAAACTGTATTTTTGTCGATTTTTATTGAATTTGAACTATATTTCAACGTTTTTTGATGGTTCTGAGCCACCAAACACACTTAAAGCATGCAGAATCGACTCAGAATAGGAAAAGGAGACGTTTAGGTCAATTTTATGGATTCTGGCGTTCGTAGATACAAGAAAACTGTTAAAATTCTTCAGAAACGTCACTTTTGAAGTGTTTTCTTGTACTTTTAAGCCAATCAGATACCCTACGGGCTCGGAAAGTGCAACGAAACCATCAAATTTTAGCTAGAAACTGTATTTTTGTCGATTTTTATTGAATTTGAACTATATTTCAACGTTTTTTGATGGTTCTGAGCCACCAAACACACTTAAAGCATGCAGAATCGACTCAGAATAGGAAAAGGAGACGTTTAGGTCAATTTTATGCATTCTGGCGTTCGTAGATACAAGAAAACTGTTAAAATTCTTCAGAAACGTCACTTTTGAAGTGTTTTCTTGTACTTTTAAGCCAATCAGATACCCTACGGGCTCGGAAAGTGCAACGAAACCATCAAATTTTAGCTAGAAACTGTATTTTTGTCGATTTTTATTGAATTTGAACTATATTTCAACGTTTTTTGATGGTTCTGAGCCACCAAACACACTTAAAGCATGCAGAATCGACTCAGAATAGGAAAATGAGACGTTTAGGTCAATTTTATGCATTCTGGCGTTCGTAGATACAAGAAAACTGTTAAAATTCTTCAGAAACGTCACTTTTGAAGTGTTTTCTTGTACTTTTAAGCCAATCAGATACCCTACGGGCTCGGAAAGTGCAACGAAACCATCAAATTTTAGCTAGAAACTGTATTTTTGTCGATTTTTATTGAATTTGAGCTATATTTCAACGTTTTTTGATGGTTCTGAGCCACCAAACACACTTAAAGCATGCAGAATCAACTCAGAATAGGAAAAGGAGACGTTTAGGTCAATTTTATGCATTCTGGCGTTCGTAGATACAAGAAAACTGTTAAAATTCTTCAGAAACGTCACTTTTGAAGTGTTTTCTTGTACTTTTAAGCCAATCAGATACCCTACGGGCTCGGAAAGTGCAACGAAACCATCAAATTTTAGCTAGAAACTGTATTTTTGTCGATTTTTATTGAATTTGAACTATATTTCAACGTTTTTTGATGGTTCTGAGCCACCAAACACACTTAAAGCATGCAGAATCGACTCAGAATAGGAAAAGGAGACGTCTAGGTCAATTTTATGCATTCTGGAGTTCGTAGATACAAGAAAACTGTTAAAATTCTTCAGAAACGTCACTTTTGAAGTGTTTTCTTGTACTTTTAAGCCAATCAGATACCCAACGGGCTCGGAAAGTGCAACGAAACCATCAAATTTTAGCTAGAAACTGTATTTTTGTCGATTTTTATTGAATTTGAACTATATTTCAACGTTTTTTGATGGTTCTGAGCCACCAAACACACTTAAAGCATGCAGAATCGACTCAGAATAGGAAAAGGAGACGTTTAGGTCAATTTTATGCATTCTGGCGTTCGTAGATACAAGAAAACTGTTAAAATTCTTCAGAAACGTCACTTTTGAAGTGTTTTCTTGTACTTTTAAGCCAATCAGATACCCTACGGGCTCGGAAAGTGCAACGAAACCATCAAATTTTAGCTAGAAACTGTATTTTTGTCGATTTTTATTGAATTTGAACTATATTTCAACGTTTTTTGATGGTTCTGAGCCACCAAACACACTTAAAGCATGCAGAATCGACTCAGAATAGGAAAAGGAGACGTTTAGGTCAATTTTATGCATTCTGGCGTTCGTAGATACAAGAAAACTGTTAAAATTCTTCAGAAACGTCACTTTTGAAGTGTTTTCTTGTACTTTTAAGCCAATCAGATACCCTACGGGCTCGGAAAGTGCAACGAAACCATCAAATTTTAGCTAGAAACTGTATTTTTGTCGATTTTTATTGAATTTGAACTATATTTCAACGTTTTTTGATGGTTCTGAGCCACCAAACACACTTAAAGCATGCAGAATCGACTCAGAATAGGAAAAGGAGACGTTTAGGTCAATTTTATGCATTCTGGCGTTCGTAGATACAAGAAAACTGTTAAAATTCTTCAGAAACGTCACTTTTGAAGTGTTTTCTTGTACTTTTAAGCCAATCAGATACCCTACGGGCTCGGAAAGTGCAACGAAACCATCAAATTTTAGCTAGAAACTGTATTTTTGTCGATTTTTATTGAATTTGTACTATATTTCAACGTTTTTTGATGGTTCTGAGCCACCAAACACACTTAAAGCATGCAGAATCGACTCAGAATAGAAAAGGAGACGTTTAGGTCAATTTTATGCATTCTGGCGTTCGTAGATACAAGAAAACTGTTAAAATTCTTCAGAAACGTCACTTTTGAAATGTTTTCTTGTACTTTTAAGCCAATCAGATACCCTACGGGCTCGGAAAGTGCAACGAAACCATCAAATTTTAGCTAGAAACTGTATTTTTGTCGATTTTTATTGAATTTGAACTATATTTCAACGTTTTTTGATGGTTCTGAGCCACCAAACACACTTAAAGCATGCAGAATCGACTCAGAATAGGAAAAGGAGACGTTTAGGTCAATTTTATGCATTCTGGCGTTCGTAGATACAAGAAAACTGTTAAAATTCTTCAGAAACGTCACTTTTGAAAGTGTTTTCTTGTACTTTTAAGCCAATCAGAAACCCTACGGGCTCGGAAAGTGCAACGAAACCATCAAATTTTAGCTAGAAACTGTATTTTTGTCGATTTTTATTGAATTTGAACTATATTTCAACGTTTTTTGATGGTTCTGAGCCACCAAACACACTTAAAGCATGCAGAATCGACTCAGAATAGGAAAAGGAGACGTTTAGGTCAATTTTATGCATTCTGGCGTTCGTAGATACAAGAAAACTGTTAAAATTCTTCAGAAACGTCACTTTTGAAGTGTTTTCTTGTACTTTTAAGCCAATCAGATACCCTACGGGCTCGGAAAGTGCAACGAAACCATCAAATTTTAGCTAGAAACTGTATTTTTGTCGATTTTTATTGAATTTGAACTATATTTCAACGTTTTTTGATGGTTCTGAGCCACCAAACACACTTAAAGCATGCAGAATCGACTCAGAATAGGAAAAGGAGACGTTTAGGTCAATTTTATGCATTCTGGCGTTCGTAGATACAAGAAAACTGTTAAAATTCTTCAGAAACGTCACTTTTGAAGTGTTTTCTTGTACTTTTAAGCCAATCAGATACCCTACGGGCTCGGAAAGTGCAACGAAACCATCAAATTTTAGCTAGAAACTGTATTTTTGTCGATTTTTATTGAATTTGAACTATATTTCAACGTTTTTTGATGGTTCTGAGCCACCAAACACACTTAAAGCATGCAGAATCGACTCAGAATAGGAAAAGGAGACGTTTAGGTCAATTTTATGCATTCTGGCGTTCGTAGATACAAGAAAACTGTTAAAATTCTTCAGAAACGTCACTTTTGAAGTGTTTTCTTGTACTTTTAAGCTAATCAGATACCTTACGGGCTCGGAAAGTGCAACGAAACCATCAAATTTTAGCTAGAAACTGTATTTTTGTCGATTTTTATTGAATTTGAACTATATTTCAACGTTTTTTGATGGTTCTGAGCCACCAAACACACTTAAAGCATGCAGAATCGACTCAGAATAGGAAAAGGAGACGTTTAGGTCAATTTTATGGATTCTGGCGTTCGTAGATACAAGAAAACTGTTAAAATTCTTCAGAAACGTCACTTTTGAAGTGTTTTCTTGTACTTTTAAGCCAATCAGATACCCTACGGGCTCGGAAAGTGCAACGAAACCATCAAATTTTAGCTAGAAACTGTATTTTTGTCGATTTTTATTGAATTTGAACTATATTTCAACGTTTTTTGATGGTTCTGAGCCACCAAACACACTTAAAGCATGCAGAATCGACTCAGAATAGGAAAAGGAGACGTTTAGGTCAATTTTATGCATTCTGGCGTTCGTAGATACAAGAAAACTGTTAAAATTCTTCAGAAACGTCACTTTTGAAGTGTTTTCTTGTACTTTTAAGCCAATCAGATACCCTACGGGCTCGGAAAGTGCAACGAAACCATCAAATTTTAGCTAGAAACTGTATTTTTGTCGATTTTTATTGAATTTGAACTATATTTCAACGTTTTTTGATGGTTCTGAGCCACCAAACACACTTAAAGCATGCAGAATCGACTCAGAATAGGAAAATGAGACGTTTAGGTCAATTTTATGCATTCTGGCGTTCGTAGATACAAGAAAACTGTTAAAATTCTTCAGAAACGTCACTTTTGAAGTGTTTTCTTGTACTTTTAAGCCAATCAGATACCCTACGGGCTCGGAAAGTGCAACGAAACCATCAAATTTTAGCTAGAAACTGTATTTTTGTCGATTTTTATTGAATTTGAGCTATATTTCAACGTTTTTTGATGGTTCTGAGCCACCAAACACACTTAAAGCATGCAGAATCGACTCAGAATAGGAAAAGGAGACGTTTAGGTCAATTTTATGCATTCTGGCGTTCGTAGATACAAGAAAACTGTTAAAATTCTTCAGAAACGTCACTTTTGAAGTGTTTTCTTGTACTTTTAAGCCAATCAGATACCCTACGGGCTCGGAAAGTGCAACGAAACCATCAAATTTTAGCTAGAAACTGTATTTTTGTCGATTTTTATTGAATTTGAACTATATTTCAACGTTTTTTGATGGTTCTGAGCCACCAAACACACTTAAAGCATGCAGAATCGACTCAGAATAGGAGAAGGAGACGTTTAGGTCAATTTTATGCATTCTGGCGTTCGTAGATACAAGAAAACTGTTAAAATTCTTCAGAAACGTAACTTTTGAAGTGTTTTCTTGTACTTTTAAGCCAATCAGAAACCCTACGGGCTCGGAAAGTGCAACGAAACCATCAAATTTTAGCTAGAAACTGTATTTTTGTCGATTTTTATTGAATTTGAACTATATTTCAACGTTTTTTGATGGTTCTGAGCCACCAAACACACTTAAAGCATGCAGAATCGACTCAGAATAGGAAAAGGAGACGTTTAGGTCAATTTTATGCATTCTGGCGTTCGTAGATACAAGAAAACTGTTAAAATTCTTCAGAAACGTCACTTTTGAAGTGTTTTCTTGTAATTTTAAGCCAATCAGATATCCTACGGGCTCGGAAAGTGCAACGAAACCATCAAATTTTAGCTAGAAACTGTATTTTTGTCGATTTTTATTGAATTTGAACTATATTTCAACGTTTTTTGATGGTTCTGAGCCACCAAACACACTTAAAGCATGCAGAATCGACTCAGAATAGGAAAAGGAGACGTTTAGGTCAATTTTATGGATTCTGGCGTTCGTAGATACAAGAAAACTGTTAAAATTCTTCAGAAACGTCACTTTTGAAGTGTTTTCTTGTACTTTTAAGCCAATCAGATACCCTACGGGCTCGGAAAGTGCAACGAAACCATCAAATTTTAGCTAGAAACTGTATTTTTGTCGATTTTTATTGAATTTGAACTATATTTCAACGTTTTTTGATGGTTCTGAGCCACCAAACACACTTAAAGCATGCAGAATCGACTCAGAATAGGAAAAGGAGACGTTTAGGTCAATTTTATGCATTCTGGCGTTCGTAGATACAAGAAAACTGTTAAAATTCTTCAGAAACGTCACTTTTGAAGTGTTTTCTTGTACTTTTAAGCCAATCAGATACCCTACGGGCTCGGAAAGTGCAACGAAACCATCAAATTTTAGCTAGAAACTGTATTTTTGTCGATTTTTATTGAATTTGAACTATATTTCAACGTTTTTTGATGGTTCTGAGCCACCAAACACACTTAAAGCATGCAGAATCGACTCAGAATAGGAAAATGAGACGTTTAGGTCAATTTTATGCATTCTGGCGTTCGTAGATACAAGAAAACTGTTAAAATTCTTCAGAAACGTCACTTTTGAAGTGTTTTCTTGTACTTTTAAGCCAATCAGATACCCTACGGGCTCGGAAAGTGCAACGAAACCATCAAATTTTAGCTAGAAACTGTATTTTTGTCGATTTTTATTGAATTTGAGCTATATTTCAACGTTTTTTGATGGTTCTGAGCCACCAAACACACTTAAAGCATGCAGAATCGACTCAGAATAGGAAAAGGAGACGTTTAGGTCAATTTTATGCATTCTGGCGTTCGTAGATACAAGAAAACTGTTAAAATTCTTCAGAAACGTCACTTTTGAAGTGTTTTCTTGTACTTTTAAGCCAATCAGATACCCTACGGGCTCGGAAAGTGCAACGAAACCATCAAATTTTAGCTAGAAACTGTATTTTTGTCGATTTTTATTGAATTTGAACTATATTTCAACGTTTTTTGATGGTTCTGAGCCACCAAACACACTTAAAGCATGCAGAATCGACTCAGAATAGGAGAAGGAGACGTTTAGGTCAATTTTATGCATTCTGGCGTTCGTAGATACAAGAAAACTGTTAAAATTCTTCAGAAACGTAACTTTTGAAGTGTTTTCTTGTACTTTTAAGCCAATCAGAAACCCTACGGGCTCGGAAAGTGCAACGAAACCATCAAATTTTAGCTAGAAACTGTATTTTTGTCGATTTTTATTGAATTTGAACTATATTTCAACGTTTTTTGATGGTTCTGAGCCACCAAACACACTTAAAGCATGCAGAATCGACTCAGAATAGGAAAAGGAGACGTTTAGGTCAATTTTATGCATTCTGGCGTTCGTAGATACAAGAAAACTGTTAAAATTCTTCAGAAACGTCACTTTTGAAGTGTTTTCTTGTAATTTTAAGCCAATCAGATATCCTACGGGCTCGGAAAGTGCAACGAAACCATCAAATTTTAGCTAGAAACTGTATTTTTGTCGATTTTTATTGAATTTGAACTATATTTCAACGTTTTTTGATGGTTCTGAGCCACCAAACACACTTAAAGCATGCAGAATCGACTCAGAATAGGAAAAGGAGACGTTTAGGTCAATTTTATGCATTCTGGCGTTCGTAGATACAAGAAAACTGTTAAAATTCTTCAGAAACGTCACTTTTGAAGTGTTTTCTTGTACTTTTAAGCCAATCAGATACCCTACGGGCTCGGAAAGTGCAACGAAACCATCAAATTTTAGCTAGAAACTGTATTTTTGTCGATTTTTATTGAATTTGAACTATATTTCAACGTTTTTTGATGGTTCTGAGCCACCAAACACACTTAAAGCATGCAGAATCGACTCAGAATAGGAAATGGAGACGTTTAGGTCAATTTTATGCATTCTGGCGTTCGTAGATACAAGAAAACTGTTAAAATTCTTCAGAAACGTCACTTTTGAAGTGTTTTCTTGTACTTTTAAGCCAATCAGATACTCTACGGACTCGGAAAGTGCAACGAAACCATCAAATTTTAGCTAGAAACTGTATTTTTGTCGATGTTTATTGAATTTGAACTATATTTCAACGTTTTTTGATGGTTCTGAGCCACCAAACACACTTAAAGCATGCAGAATCGACTCAGAATAGGAAAAGGAGACGTTTAGGTCAATTTTATGCATTCTGGCGTTCGTAGATACAAGAAAACTGTTAAAATTCTTCAGAAACGTCACTTTTGAAGTGTTTTCTTGTACTTTTAAGCCAATCAGATACCCTACGGGCTCGGAAAGTGCAACGAAACCATCAAATTTTAGCTAGAAACTGTATTTTTGTCGATTTTTATTGAATTTGAACTATATTTCAACGTTTTTTGATGGTTCTGAGCCACCAAACACACTTAAAGCATGCAGAATCGACTCAGAATAGGAAAAGGAGACGTTTAGGTCAATTTTATGCATTCTGGCGTTCGTAGATACAAGAAAACTGTTAAAATTCTTCAGAAACGTCACTTTTGAAGTGTTTTCTTGTACTTTTAAGCCAATCAGATACCCAACGGGCTCGGAAGGTGCAACGAAACCATCAAATTTTAGCTAGAAACTGTATTTTTGTCGATTTTTATTGAATTTGAACTATATTTCAACGTTTTTTGATGGTTCTGAGCCACCAAACACACTTAAAGCATGCAGAATCGACTCAGAATAAGAAAAGGAGACGTTTAGGTCAATTTTATGCATTCTGGCGTTCGTAGATACAAGAAAACTGTTAAAATTCTTCAGAAACGTCACTTTTGAAGTGTTTTCTTGTACTTTTAAGCCAATCAGATATCCTACGGGCTCGGAAAGTGCAACGAAACCATCAAATTTTAGCTAGAAACTGTATTTTTGTCGATTTTTATTGAATTTGAACTATATTTCAACGTTTTTTGATGGTTCTGAGCCACCAAACACACTTAAAGCATGCAGAATCGACTCAGAATAGGAAAAGGAGACGTTTAGGTCAATTTTATGCATTCTGGCGTTCGTAGATACAAGAAAACTGTTAAAATTCTTCAGAAACGTCACTTTTGAAGTGTTTTCTTGTACTTTTAAGCCAATCAGATACCCTACGGGCTCAGAAAGTGCAACGAAACCATCAAATTTTAGCTAGAAACTGTATTTTTGTCGATTTTTATTGAATTTGAACTATATTTCAACGTTTTTTGATGGTTCTGAGCCACCAAACACACTTAAAGCATGCAGAATCGACTCAGAATAGGAAAAGGAGACGTTTAGGTCAATTTTATGCATTCTGGCGTTCGTAGATACAAGAAAACTGTTAAAATTCTTCAGAAACGTCACTTTTGAAGTGTTTTCTTGTACTTTTAAGCCAATCAGATACCCTACGGGCTCGGAAAGTGCAACGAAACCATCAAATTTTAGCTAGAAACTGTATTTTTGTCGATTTTTATTGAATTTGAACTATATTTCAACGTTTTTTGATGGTTCTGAGCCACCAAACACACTTAAAGCATGCAGAATCGACTCAGAATAGGAAAAGGAGACGTTTAGGTCAATTTTATGCATTCTGGCGTTCGTAGATACAAGAAAACTGTTAAAATTCTTCAGAAACGTCACTTTTGAAGTGTTTTCTTGTACTTTTAAGCCAATCAGATACCCTACGGGCTCGGAAAGTGCAACGAAACCATCAAATTTTAGCTAGAAACTGTATTTTTGTCGATTTTTATTGAATTTGAACTATATTTCAACGTTTTTTGATGGTTCTGAGCCACCAAACACACTTAAAGCAATCAGAATCGACTCAGAATCGGAAAAGGAGACGCTTAGGTCAATTTTATGCATTCTGGCGTTCGTAGATACAAGAAAACTGTTAAAATTCTTCAGAAATGTCACTTTTGAAGTGTTTTCTTGTACTTTTAAGCCAATCAGATACCCTACGGGCTCGGAAAGTGCAACGAAACCATCAAATTTTAGCTAGAAACTGTATTTTTGTCGATTTTTATTGAATTTGAACTATATTTCAACGTTTTTTGATGGTTCTGAGCCACCAAACACACTTAAAGCATGCAGAATCGACTCAGAATAGGAAAAGGAGACGTTTAGGTCAATTTTATGCATTCTGGCGTTCGTAGATACAAGAAAACTGTTAAAATTCTTCAGAAACGTCACTTTTGAAGTGTTTTCTTGTACTTTTAAGCCAATCAGATACCCTACGGGCTCGGAAAGTGCAACGAAACCACCAAGTTTTAGCTAGAAACTGTATTTTTGTCGATTTTTATTGAATTTGAACTATATTTCAACGTTTTTTGATGGTTCTGAGCCACCAAACACACTTAAAGCATGCAGAATCGACTCAGAATAGGAAAAGGAGACGTTTAGGTCAATTTTATGCATTCTGGCGTTCGTAGATACAAGAAAACTGTTAAAATTCTTCAGAAACGTCACTTTTGAAGTGTTTTCTTGTACTTTTAAGCCAATCAGATACCCTACGGGCTCGGAAAGTGCAACGAAACCATCAAATTTTAGCTAGAAACTGTATTTTTGTCGATTTTTATTGAATTTGAACTATATTTCAACGTTTTTTGATGGTTCTGAGCCACCAAACACACTCAAAGCATGCAGAATCGACTCAGAATAGGAAAAGGAGACGTTTAGGTCAATTTTATGCATTCTGGCGTTCGTAGATACAAGAAAACTGTTAAAATTCTTCAGAAACGTCACTTTTGAAGTGTTTTCTTGTACTTTTAAGCCAATCAGATACCCTACGGGCTCGGAAAGTGCAACGAAACCATCAAATTTTAGCTAGAAACTGTATTTTTGTCGATTTTTATTGAATTTGAACTATATTTCAACGTTTTTTGATGGTTCTGAGCCACCAAACACACTTAAAGCATGCAGAATCGACTCAGAATAGGAAAAGGAGACGTTTAGGTCAATTTTATGCATTCTGGCGTTCGTAGATACAAGAAAACTGTTAAAATTCTTCAGAAACGTCACTTTTTAAGTGTTTTCTTGTACTTTTAAGCCAATCAGATACCCTACGGGCTCGGAAAGTGCAACGAAACCATCAAATTTTAGCTAGAAACTGTATTTTTGTCAATTTTTATTGAATTTGAACTATATTTCAACGTTTGTTGATGGTTCTGAGCCACCAAACACACTTAAAGCATGCAGAATCGACTCAGAATAGGAAAAGGAGACGTTTAGGTCAATTTTATGCATTCTGGCGTTCGTAGATACAAGAAAACTGTTAAAATTCTTCAGAAACGTCACTTTTGAAGTGTTTTCTTGTACTTTTAAGCCAATCAGATACCCTACGGGCTCGGAAAGTGCAACGAAACCATGAAATTTTAGCTAGAAACTGTATTTTTGTCGATTTTTATTGAATTTGAACTATATTTCAACGTTTTTTGATGGTTCTGAGCCACCAAACACACTTAAAGCATGCAGAATCGACTCAGAATAGGAAAAGGAGACGTTTAGGTCAATTTTATGCATTCTGGCGTTCGTAGATACAAGAAAACTGTTAAAATTCTTCAGAAACGTCACTTTTGAAGTGTTTTCTTGTACTTTTAAGCCAATCAGATACCCTACGGCCTCGGAAAGTGCAACGAAACCATCAAATTTTAGCTAGAAACTGTATTTTTGTCGATTTTTATTGAATTTGAACTATATTTCAACGTTTTTTGATGGTTCTGAGCCACCAAACACACTTAAAGCATGCAGAATCGACTCAGAATAGGAAAAGGAGACGTTTAGGTCAATTTTATGCATTCTGGCGTTCGTAGATACAAGAAAACTGTTAAAATTCTTCAGAAACGTCACTTTTGAAGTGTTTTCTTGTACTTTTAAGCCAATCAGATACCCTACGGGCTCGGAAAGTGCAACGAAACCATCAAATTTTAGCTAGAAACTGTATTTTTGTCGATTTTTATTGAATTTGAACTATATTTCAACGTTTTTTGATGGTTCTGAGCCACCAAACACACTTAAAGCATGCAGAATCGACTCAGAATAGGAAAAGGAGACGTTTAGGTCAATTTTATGCATTCTGGCGTTCGTAGATACAAGAAAACTGTTAAAATTCTTCAGAAACGTCACTTTTGAAGTGTTTTCTTGTACTTTTAAGCCAATCAGATACCCTACGGGCTCGGAAAGTGCAACGAAACCATCAAATTTTAGCTAGAAACTGTATTTTTGTCGATTTTTATTGAATTTGAACTACATTTCAACGTTTTTTGATGGTTCTGAGCCACCAAACACACTTAAAGCATGCAGAATCGACTCAGAATAGGAAAAGGAGACGTTTAGGTCAATTTTATGCATTCTGGCGTTCGTAGATACAAGAAAACTGTTAAAATTCTTCAGAAACGTCACTTTTGAAGTGTTTTCTTGTACTTTTAAGCCAATCAGATACCCTACGGGCTCGGAAAGTGCAACGAAACCATCAAATTTTAGCTAGAAACTGTATTTTTGTCGATTTTTATTGAATTTGAACTATATTTCAACGTTTTTTGATGGTTCTGAGCCACCAAACACACTTAAAGCATGCAGAATCGACTCAGAATAGGAAAAGGAGACGTTTAGGTCAATTTTATGCATTCTGGCGTTCGTAGATACAAGAAAACTGTTAAAATTCTTCAGAAACGTCACTTTTGAAGTGATTTCTTGTACTTTTAAGCCAATCAGATACCCTACGGGCTCGGAAAGTGCAACGAAACCATCAAATTTTAGCTAGAAACTGAATTTTTGTCGATTTTTATTGAATTTGAACTATATTTCAACGTTTTTTGATGGTTCTGAGCCACCAAACACACTTAAAGCATGCAGAATCGACTCAGAATAGGAAAAGGAGACGTTTAGGTCAATTTTATGCATTCTGGCGTTCGTAGATACAAGAAAACTGTTAAAATTCTTCAGAAACGTCACTTTTGAAGTGTTTTCTTGTACTTTTAGGCCGATCAGATACCCTACGGGCTCGGAAAGTGCAACGAAACCATCAAATTTTAGCTAGAAACTGTATTTTTGTCGATTTTTATTGAATTTGAACTATATTTCAACGTTTTTTGATGGTTCTGAGCCACCAAACACACTTAAAGCATGCAGAATCGACTCAGAATAGGAAAAGGAGACGTTTAGGTCAATTTTATGCATTCTGGCGTTCGTAGATACAAGAAAACTGTTAAAATTCTTCAGAAACGTCACTTTTGAAGTGTTTTCTTGTACTTTTAAGCCAATCAGATACCCTACGGGCTCGGAAAGTGCAACGAAACCATCAAATTTTAGCTAGAAACTGTATTTTTGTCGATTTTTATTGAATTTGAACTATATTTCAACGTTTTTTGATGGTTCTGAGCCACCAAACACACTTAAAGTATGCAGAATCGACTCAGAATAGGAAAAGGAGACGTTTAGGTCAATTTTATGCATTCTGGCGTTCGTAGATACAAGAAAACTGTTAAAATTCTTCAGAAACGTCACTTTTGAAGTGTTTTCTTGTACTTTTAAGCCAATCAGATACCCTACGGGCTCGGAAAGTGCAACGAAACCATCAAATTTTAGCTAGAAACTGTATTTTTGTCGATTTTTATTGAATTTGAACTATATTTCAACGTTTTTTGATGGTTCTGAGCCACCAAACACACTTAAAGCATGCAGAATCGACTCAGAATAGGAAAAGGAGACGTTTAGGTCAATTTTATGCATTCTGGCGTTCGTGGATACAAGAAAACTGTTAAAGTTCTTCAGAAACGTCACTTTTGAAGTGTTTTCTTGTACTTTTAAGCCAATCAGATACCCTACGAGCTCGGAAAGTGCAACGAAACCATCAAATTTTAGCTAGAAACTGTATTTTTGTCGATTTTTATTGAATTTGAACTATATTTCAACGTTTTTTGATGGTTCTGAGCCACCAAACACACTTAAAGCATGCAGAATCGACTCAGAATAGGAAAAGGAGACGTTTAGGTCAATTTTATGCATTCTGGCGTTCGTAGATACAAGAAAACTGTTAAAATTCTTCAGAAACGTCACTTTTGAAGTGTTTTCTTGTACTTTTAAGCCAATCAGATACCCTACGGGCTCGGAAAGTGCAACGAAACCATCAAATTTTAGCTAGAAACTGTATTTTTGTCGATTTTTATTGAATTTGAACTATATTTCAACGTTTTTTGATGGTTCTGAGCCACCAAACACACTTAAAGCATGCAGAATCGACTCAGAATAGGAAAAGGAGACGTTTAGGTCAATTTTATGCATTCTGGCGTTCGTAGATACAAGAAAACTGTTAAAATTCTTCAGAAACGTCACTTTTGAAGTGTTTTCTTGTACTTTTAAGCCAATCAGATACCCTACGGGCTCGGAAAGTGCAACGAAACCATCAAATTTTAGCTAGAAACTGTATTTTTGTCGATTTTTATTGAATTTGAACTATATTTCAACGTTTTTTGATGGTTCTGAGCCACCAAACACACTTAAAGCATGCAGAATCGACTCAGAATAGGAAAAGGAGACGTTTAGGTCAATTTTATGCATTCTGGCGTTCGTAGATACAAGAAAACTGTTAAAATTCTTCAGAAACGTCACTTTTGAAGTGTTTTCTTGTACTTTTAAGCCAATCAGATACCCTACGGGCTCGGAAAGTGCAACGAAACCATCAAATTTTAGCTAGAAACTGTATTTTTGTCGATTTTTATTGAATTTGAACTATATTTCAACGTTTTTTGATGGTTCTGAGCCACCAAACACACTTAAAGCATGCAGAATCGACTCAGAATAGGAAAAGGAGACGTTTAGGTCAATTTTATGCATTCTGGCGTTCGTAGATACAAGAAAACTGTTAAAATTCTTCAGAAACGTCACTTTTGAAGTGTTTTCTTGTACTTTTAAGCCAATCAGATACCCTACGGGCTCGGAAAGTGCAACGAAACCATCAAATTTTAGCTAGAAACTGTATTTTTGTCGATTTTTATTGAATTTGAACTATATTTCAACGTTTTTTGAAGGTTCTGAGCCACCAAACACACTTAAAGCATGCAGAATCGACTCAGAATAGGAAAAGGAGACGTTTAGGTCAATTTTATGCATTCTGGCGTTCGTAGATACAAGAAAACTGTTAAAATTCTTCAGAAACGTCACTTTTGAAGTGTTTTCTTGTACTTTTAAGCCAATCAGATACCCTACGGGCTCGGAAAGTGCAACGAAACCATCAAATTTTAGCTAGAAACTGTATTTTTGTCGATTTTTATTGAATTTGAACTATATTTCAACGTTTTTTGATGGTTCTGAGCCACCAAACACACTTAAAGCATGCAGAATCGACTCAGAATAGGAAAAGGAGACGTTTAGGTCAATTTTATGCATTCTGGCGTTCGTAGATACAAGAAAACTGTTAAAATTCTTCAGAAACGTCACTTTTGAAGTGTTTTCTTGTACTTTTAAGCCAATCAGATACCCTACGGGCTCGGAAAGTGCAACGAAACCATCAAATTTTAGCTAGAAACTGTATTTTTGTCGATTTTTATTGAATTTGAACTATATTTCAACGTTTTTTGATGGTTCTGAGCCACCAAACACACTTAAAGCATGCAGAATCGACTCAGAATAGGAAAAGGAGACGTTTAGGTCAATTTTATGCATTCTGGCGTTCGTAGATACAAGAAAACTGTTAAAATTCTTCAGAAACGTCACTTTTGAAGTGTTTTCTTGTAATTTTAAGCCAATCAGATACCCAACGGGCTCGGAAAGTGCAACGAAACCATCAAATTTTAGCTAGAAACTGTATTTTTGTCGATTTTTATTGAATTTGAACTATATTTCAACGTTTTTTGATGGTTCTGAGCCACCAAACACACTTAAAGCATGCAGAATCGACTCAGAATAGGAAAAGGAGACGTTTAGGTCAATTTTATGCATTCTGGCGTTCGTAGATACAAGAAAACTGTTAAAATTCTTCAGAAACGTCACTTTTGAAGTGTTTTCTTGTACTTTTAAGCCACTCAGATACCCTACGGGCTCGGACAGTGCAACGAAACCATCAAATTTTAGCTAGAAACTGTATTTTTGTCGATTTTTATTGAATTTGAACTATATTTCAACGTTTTTTGATGGTTCTGAGCCACCAAACACACTTAAAGCATGCAGAATCGACTCAGAATAGGAAAAGGAGACGTTTAGGTCAATTTTATGCATTCTGGCGTTCGTAGATACAAGAAAACTGTTAAAATTCTTCAGAAACGTCACTTTTGAAGTGTTTTCTTGTACTTTTAAGCCAATCAGATACCCTACGGGCTCGGAAAGTGCAACGAAACCATCAAATTTTAGCTAGAAACTGTATTTTTGTCGATTTTTATTGAATTTGAACTATATTTCAACGTTTTTTGATGGTTCTGAGCCACCAAACACACTTAAAGCATGCAGAATCGACTCAGAATAGGAAAAGGAGACGTTTAGGTCAATTTTATGCATTCTGGCGTTCGTAGATACAAGAAAACTGTTAAAATTCTTCAGAAACGTCACTTTTGAAGTGTTTTCTTGTACTTTTAAGCCAATCAGATACCCTACGGGCTCGGAAAGTGCAACGAAACCATCAAATTTTAGCTAGAAACTGTATTTTTGTCGATTTTTATTGAATTTGAACTATATTTCAACGTTTTTTGATGGTTCTGTGCCACCAAACACACTTAAAGCATGCAGAATCGACTCAGAATAGGAAAAGGAGACGTTTAGGTCAATTTTATGCATTCTGGCGTTCGTAGATACAAGAAAACTGTTAAAATTCTTCAGAAACGTCACTTTTGAAGTGTTTTCTTGTACTTTTAAGCCAATCA
This sequence comes from Zophobas morio, assembly GCF_036711695.1. Classification (NCBI taxonomy): domain Eukaryota; kingdom Metazoa; phylum Arthropoda; class Insecta; order Coleoptera; family Tenebrionidae; genus Zophobas; species Zophobas morio. Next base: position 16,500 of record NW_026972917.1, read on the forward strand.
AATACCCTACGGGCTCGGAAAGTGCAACGAAACCATCAAATTTTAGCTAGAAACTGTATTTTTGTCGATTTTTATTGAATTTGAACTATATTTCAACGTTTTTTGATGGTTCTGAGCCACCAAACACACTTAAAGCATGCAGAATCGACTCAGAATAGGAAAAGGAGACGTTTAGGTCAATTTTATGCATTCTGGCGTTCGTAGATACAAGAAAACTGTTAAAATTCTTCAGAAACGTCACTTTTGAAGTGTTTTCTTGTACTTTTAAGCCAATCAGATACCCTACGGGCTCGGAAAGTGCAACGAAACCATCAAATTTTAGCTAGAAACTGTATTTTTGTCGATTTTTATTGAATTTGAACTATATTTCAACGTTTTTTGATGGTTCTGAGCCACCAAACACACTTAAAGCATGCAGAATCGACTCAGAATAGGAAAAGGAGACGTTTAGGTCAATTTTATGCATTCTGGCGTTCGTAGATACAAGAAAACTGTTAAAATTCTTCAGAAACGTCACTTTTGAAGTGTTTTCTTGTACTTTTAAGCCAATCAGATACCCAACGGGCTCGGAAAGTGCAACGAAACCATCAAATTTTAGCTAGAAACTGTATTTTTGTCGATTTTTATTGAATTTGAACTATATTTCAACGTTTTTTGATGGTTCTGAGCCACCAAACACACTTAAAGCATGCAGAATCGACTCAGAATAGGAAAAGGAGACGTTTAGGTCAATTTTATGCATTCTGGCGTTCGTAGATACAAGAAAACTGTTAAAATTCTTCAGAAACGTCACTTTTGAAGTGTTTTCTTGTAATTTTAAGCCAATCAGATACTCCACGGGCTCGGAAAGTGCAACGAAACCATCAAATTTTAGCTAGAAACTGTATTTTTGTCGATTTTTATTGAATTTGAACTATATTTCAACGTTTTTTGATGGTTCTGAGCCACCAAACACACTTAAAGCATGCAGAATCGACTCAGAATAGGAAAAGGAGACGTTTAGGTCAATTTTATGCATTCTGGCGTTCGTAGATACAAGAAAACTGTTAAAATTCTTCAGAAACGTCACTTTTGAAGTGTTTTCTTGTACTTTTAAGCCAATCAGATACCCTACGGGCTCGGAAAGTGCAACGAAACCATCAAATTTTAGCTAGAAACTGTATTTTTGTCGATTTTTATTAAATTTGAACTATATTTCAACGTTTTTTGATGGTTCTGAGCCACCAAACACACTTAAAGCATGCAGAATCGACTCAGAATAGGAAAAGGAGACGTTTAGGTCAATTTTATGCATTCTGGCGTTCGTAGATACAAGAAAACTGTTAAAATTCTTAAGAAACGTCACTTTTGAAGTGTTTTCTTGTACTTTTAAGCCAATCAGATACCCTACGGGCTCGGAAAGTGCAACGAAACCATCAAATTTTAGCTAGAAACTGTATTTTTGTCGATTTTTATTGAATTTGAACTATATTTCAACGTTTTTTGATGGTTCTGAGCCACCAAACACACTTAAAGCATGCAGAATCGACTCAGAATAGGAAAAGGAGACGTTTAGGTCAATTTTATGCATTCTGGCGTTCGTAGATACAAGAAAACTGTTAAAATTCTTCAGAAACGTCACTTTTGAAGTGTTTTCTTGTACTTTTAAGCCAATCAGATACCCTACGGGCTCGGAAAGTGCAACGAAACCATCAAATTTTAGCTAGAAACTGTATTTTTGTCGATTTTTATTGAATTTGAACTATATTTCAACGTTTTTTGATGGTTCTGAGCCACCAAACACACTTAAAGCATGCAGAATCGACTCAGAATAGGAAAAGGAGACGTTTAGGTCAATTTTATGCATTCTGGCGTTCGTAGATACAAGAAAACTGTTAAAATTCTTCAGAAACGTCACTTTTGAAGTGTTTTCTTGTACTTTTAAGCCAATCAGATAACCTACGGGCCCGGAAAGTGCAACGAAACCATCAAATTTTAGCTAGAAACTGTATTTTTGTCGATTTTTATTGAATTTGAACTATATTTCAACGTTTTTTGATAGTTCTGAGCCACCAAACACACTTAAAGCATGCAGAATCGCCTCAGAATAGGAAAAGGAGAAGTTTAGGTCAATTTTATGCATTCTGGCGTTCGTAGATACAAGAAAACTGTTAAAATTCTTCAGAAACGTCACTTTTGAAGTGTTTTCTTGTACTTTTAAGCCAATCAGATACCCTACGGGCTCGGAAAGTGCAACGAAACCATCAAATTTTAGCTAGAAACTGTATTTTTGTCGATTTTTATTGAATTTGAACTATATTTCAACGTTTTTTGATGGTTCTGAGCCACCACACTTAAAGCATGCAGAATCGACTCAGAATAGGAAAAGGAGACGTTTAGGTCAATTTTATGCATTCTGGCGTTCGTAGATACAAGAAAACTGTTAAAATTCTTCAGAAACGTCACTTTTGAAGTGTTTTCTTGTACTTTTAAGCCAATCAGATACCCTACGGGCTCGGAAAGTGCAACGAAACCATCAAATTTTAGCTAGAAACTGTATTTTTGTCGATTTTTATTGAATTTGAACTATATTTCAACGTTTTTTGATGGTTCTGAGCCACCAAAGACACACTTAAAGCATGCAGAATCGACTCAGAATAGGAAAAGGAGACGTTTAGGTCAATTTTATGCATTCTGGCGTTCGTAGATACAAGAAAACTGTTAAAATTCTTCAGAAACGTCACTTTTGAAGTGTTTTCTTGTACTTTTAAGCCAATCAGATACCCTACGGGCTCGGAAAGTGCAACGAAACCATCAAATTTTAGCTAGAAACTGTATTTTTGTCGATTTTTATTGAATTTGAACTATATTTCAACGTTTTTTGATGGTTCTGAGCCACCAAACACACTTAAAGCATGCAGAATCGACTCAGAATAGGAAAAGGAGACGTTTAGGTCAATTTTATGCATTCTGGCGTTCGTAGATACAAGAAAACTGTTAAAATTCTTCAGAAACGTCACTTTTGAAGTGTTTTCTTGTACTTTTAAGCCAATCAGATACCCTACGGGCTCGGAAAGTGCAACGAAACCATCAAATTTTAGCTAGAAACTGTATTTTTGTCGATTTTTATTGAATTTGAACTATATTTCAACGTTTTTTGATGGTTCTGAGCCACCAAACACACTTAAAGCATGCAGAATCGACTCAGAATAGGAAAAGGAGACGTTTAGGTCAATTTTATGCATTCTGGCGTTCGTAGATACAAGAAAACTGTTAAAATTCTTCAGAAACGTCACTTTTGAAGTGTTTTCTTGTACTTTTAAGCCAATCAGATACCCTACGGGCTCGGAAAGTGCAACGAAACCATCAAATTTTAGCTAGAAACTGTATTTTTGTCGATTTTTATTGAATTTGAACTATATTTCAACGTTTTTTGATGGTTCTGAGCCACCAAACACACTTAAAGCATGCAGAATCGACTCAGAATAGGAAAAGGAGACGTTTAGGTCAATTTTATGCATTCTGGCGTTCGTAGATACAAGAAAACTGTTAAAATTCTTCAGAAACGTCACTTTTGAAGTGTTTTCTTGTACTTTTAAGCCAATCAGATACCCTACGGGCTCGGAAAGTGCAACGAAACCATCAAATTTTAGCTAGAAACTGTATTTTTGTCGATTTTTATTGAATTTGAACTATATTTCAACGTTTTTTGATGGTTCTGAGCCACCAAACACACTTAAAGCATGCAGAATCGACTCAGAATAGGAAAAGGAGACGTTTAGGTCAATTTTATGCATTCTGGCGTTCGTAGATACAAGAAAACTGTTAAAATTCTTCAGAAACGTCACTTTTGAAGTGTTTTCTTGTACTTTTAAGCCAATCAGATACCCTACGGGCTCGGAAAGTGCAACGAAACCATCAAATTTTAGCTAGAAACTGTATTTTTGTCGATTTTTATTGAATTTGAACTATATTTCAACGTTTTTTGATGGTTCTGAGCCACCAAACACACTTAAAGCATGCAGAATCGACTCAGAATAGGAAAAGGAGACGTTTAGGTCAATTTTATGCATTCTGGCGTTCGTAGATACAAGAAAACTGTTAAAATTCTTCAGAAACGTCACTTTTGAAGTGTTTTCTTGTACTTTTAAGCCAATCAGATACCCTACGGGCTCGGAAAGTGCAACGAAACCATCAAATTTTAGCTAGAAACTGTATTTTTGTCGATTTTTATTGAATTTGAACTATATTTCAACGTTTTTTGATGGTTCTGAGCCACCAAACACACTTAAAGCATGCAGAATCGACTCAGAATAGGAAAAGGAGACGTTTAGGTCAATTTTATGCATTCTGGCGTTCGTAGATACAAGAAAACTGTTAAAATTCTTCAGAAACGTCACTTTTGAAGTGTTTTCTTGTACTTTTAAGCCAATCAGATACCCTACGGGCTCGGAAAGTGCAACGAAACCATCAAATTTTAGCTAGAAACTGTATTTTTGTCGATTTTTATTGAATTTGAACTATATTTCAACGTTTTTTTGATGGTTCTGAGCCACCAAACACACTTAAAGCATGCAGAATCGACTCAGAATAGGAAAAGGAGACGTTTAGGTCAATTTTATGCATTCTGGCGTTCGTAGATACAAGAAAACTGTTAAAATTCTTCAGAAACGTCACTTTTGAAGTGTTTTCTTGTACTTTTAAGCCAATCAGATACCCTACGGGCTCGGAAAGTGCAACGAAACCATCAAATTTTAGCTAGAAACTGTATTTTTGTCTATTTTTATTGAATTTGAACTATATTTCAACGTTTTTTGATGGTTCTGAGCCACCAAACACACTTAAAGCATGCAGAATCGACTCAGAATAGGAAAAGGAGACGTTTAGGTCAATTTTATGCATTCTGGCGTTCGTAGATACAAGAAAACTGTTAAAATTCTTCAGAAACGTCACTTTTGAAGTGTTTTCTTGTACTTTTAAGCCCAATCAGATACCCAACGGGCTCGGAAAGTGCAACGAAACCATCAAATTTTAGCTAGAAACTGTATTTTTGTCGATTTTTATTGAATTTGAACTATATTTCAACGTTTTTTGATGGTTCTGAGCCACCAAACACACTTAAAGCATGCAGAATCGACTCAGAATAGGAAAAGGAGACGTTTAGGTCAATTTTATGCATTTTGGCGTTCGTAGATACAAGAAAACTGCTTAAAATTCTTCAGAAACGTCACTTTTGAAGTGTTTTCTTGTACTTTTAAGCCAATCAGATACCCTACGGGCTCGGAAAGTGCAACGAAACCATCAAATTTTAGCTAGAAACTGTATTTTTGTCGATTTTTATTGAATTTGAACTATATTTCAACGTTTTTTGATGGTTCTGAGCCACCAAACACACTTAAAGCATGCAGAATCGACTCAGAATAGGAAAAGGAGACGTTTAGGTCAATTTTATGCATTCTGGCGTTCGTAGATACAAGAAAACTGTTAAAATTCTTCAGAAACGTCACTTTTGAAGTGTTTTCTTGTACTTTTAAACCAATCAGATACCCTACGGTCTCGGAAAGTGCAACGAAACCATCAAATTTTAGCTAGAAACTGTATTTTTGTCGATTTTTATTGAATTTGAACTATATTTCAACGTTTTTTGATGGTTCTGAGCCACCAAACACACTTAAAGCATGCAGAATCGACTCAGAATAGGAAAAGGAGACGTTTAGGTCAATTTTATGCATTCTGGCGTTCGTAGATACAAGAAAACTGTTAAAATTCTTCAGAAACGTCACTTTTGAAGTGTTTTCTTGTACTTTTAAGCCAATCAGATACCCTACGGGCTCGGAAAGTGCAACGAAACCATCAAATTTTAGCTAGAAACTGTATTTTTGTCGATTTTTATTGAATTTGAACTATATTTCAACGTTTTTTGATGGTTCTGAGCCACCAAACACACTTAAAGCATGCAGAATCGACTCAGAATAGGAAAAGGAGACGTTTAGGTCAATTTTATGCATTCTGGCGTTCGTAGATACAAGAAAACTGTTAAAATTCTTCAGAAACGTCACTTTTGAAGTGTTTTCTTGTACTTTTAAGCCAATCAGATACCCTACGGGCTCGGAAAGTGCAACGAAACCATCAAATTTTAGCTAGAAACTGTATTTTTGTCGATTTTTATTGAATTTGAACTATATTTCAACGTTTTTTGATGGTTCTGAGCCACCAAACACACTTAAAGCATGCAGAATCGACTCAGAATAGGAAAAGGAGACGTTTAGGTCAATTTTATGCATTCTGGCGTTCGTAGATACAAGAAAACTGTTAAAATTCTTCAGAAACGTCACTTTTGAAGTGTTTTCTTGTACTTTTAAGCCAATCAGATACCCTACGGGCTCGGAAAGTGCAACGAAACCATCAAATTTTAGCTAGAAACTGTATTTTTGTCGATTTTTATTGAATTTGAACTATATTTCAACGTTTTTTGATGGTTCTGAGCCACCAAACACACTTAAAGCATGCAGAATCGACTCAGAATAGGAAAAGGAGACGTTTAGGTCAATTTTATGCATTCTGGCGTTCGTAGATACAAGAAAACTGTTAAAATTCTTCAGAAACGTCACTTTTGAAGTGTTTTCTTGTACTTTTAAGCCAATCAGATACCCTACGGGCTCGGAAAGTGCAACGAAACCATCAAATTTTAGCTAGAAACTGTATTTTAGTCGATTTTTATTGAATTTGAACTATATTTCAACGTTTTTTGATGGTTCTGAGCCACCAAACACACTTAAAGCATGCAGAATCGACTCAGAATAGGAAAAGGAGACGTTTAGGTCAATTTTATGCATTCTGGCGTTCGTAGATACAAGAAAACTGTTAAAATTCTTCAGAAACGTCACTTTTGAAGTGTTTTCTTGTACTTTTAAGCCAATCAGATACCCTACGGGCTCGGAAAGTGCAACGAAACCATCAAATTTTAGCTAGAAACTGTATTTTTGTCGATTTTTATTGAATTTGAACTATATTTCAACGTTTTTTGATGGTTCTGAGCCACCAAACACACTTAAAGCATGCAGAATCGACTCAGAATAGGAAAAGGAGACGTTTAGGTCAATTTTATGCATTCTGGCGTTCGTAGATACAAGAAAACTGTTAAAATTCTTCAGAAACGTCACTTTTGAAGTGTTTTCTTGTACTTTTAAGCCAATCAGATACCCTACGGGCTCGGAAAGTGCAACGAAACCATCAAATTTTAGCTAGAAACTGTATTTTTGTCGATTTTTATTGAATTTGAACTATATTTCAACGTTTTTTGATGGTTCTGAGCCACCAAACACACTTAAAGCATGCAGAATCGACTCAGAATAGGAAAAGGAGACGTTTAGGTCAATTTTATGCATTCTGGCGTTCGTAGATACAAGAAAACTGTTAAAATTCTTCAGAAACGTCACTTTTGAAGTGTTTTCTTGTACTTTTAAGCCAATCAGATACCCTACGGGCTCGGAAAGTGCAACGAAACCATCAAATTTTAGCTAGAAACTGTATTTTTGTCGATTTTTATTGAATTTGAACTATATTTCAACGTTTTTTGATGGTTCTGAGCCACCAAACACACTTAAAGCATGCAGAATCGACTCAGAATAGGAAAAGGAGACGTTTAGGTCAATTTTATGCATTCTGGCGTTCGTAGATACAAGAAAACTGTTAAAATTCTTCAGAAACGTCACTTTTGAAGTGTTTTCTTGTACTTTTAAGCCAATCAGATACCCTACGGGCTCGGAAAGTGCAACGAAACCATCAAATTTTAGCTAGAAACTGTATTTTTGTCGATTTTTATTGAATTTGAACTATATTTCAACGTTTTTTGATGGTTCTGAGCCACCAAACACACTTAAAGCATGCAGAATCGACTCAGAATAGGAAAAGGAGACGTTTAGGTCAATTTTATGCATTCTGGCGTTCGTAGATACAAGAAAACTGTTAAAATTCTTCAGAAACGTCACTTTTGAAGTGTTTTCTTGTACTTTTAAGCCAATCAGATACCCTACGGGCTCGGAAAGTGCAACGAAACCATCAAATTTTAGCTAGAAACTGTATTTTTGTCGATTTTTATTGAATTTGAACTATATTTCAACGTTTTTTGATGGTTCTGAGCCACCAAACACACTTAAAGCATGCAGAATCGACTCAGAATAGGAAAAGGAGACGTTTAGGTCAATTTTATGCATTCTGGCGTTCGTAGATACAAGAAAACTGTTAAAATTCTTCAGAAACGTCACTTTTGAAGTGTTTTCTTGTACTTTTAAGCCAATCAGATACCCTACGGGCTCGGAAAGTGCAACGAAACCATCAAATTTTAGCTAGAAACTGTATTTTTGTCGATTTTTATTGAATTTGAACTATATTTCAACGTTTTTTGATGGTTCTGAGCCACCAAACACACTTAAAGCATGCAGAATCGACTCAGAATAGGAAAAGGAGACGTTTAGGTCAATTTTATGCATTCTGGCGTTCGTAGATACAAGAAAACTGTTAAAATTCTTCAGAAACGTCACTTTTGAAGTGTTTTCTTGTACTTTTAAGCCAATCAGATACCCTACGGGCTCGGAAAGTGCAACGAAACCATCAAATTTTAGCTAGAAACTGTATTTTTGTCGATTTTTATTGAATTTGAACTATATTTCAACGTTTTTTGATGGTTCTGAGCCACCAAACACACTTAAAGCATGCAGAATCGACTCAGAATAGGAAAAGGAGACGTTTAGGTCAATTTTATGCATTCTGGCGTTCGTAGATACAAGAAAACTGTTAAAATTCTTCAGAAACGTCACTTTTGAAGTGTTTTCTTGTACTTTTAAGCCAATCAGATACCCTACGGGCTCGGAAAGTGCAACGAAACCATCAAATTTTAGCTAGAAACTGTATTTTTGTCGATTTTTATTGAATTTGAACTATATTTCAACGTTTTTTGATGGTTCTGAGCCACCAAACACACTTAAAGCATGCAGAATCGACTCAGAATAGGAAAAGGAGACGTTTAGGTCAATTTTATGCATTCTGGCGTTCGTAGATACAAGAAAACTGTTAAAATTCTTCAGAAACGTCACTTTTGAAGTGTTTTCTTGTACTTTTAAGCCAATCAGATACCCTACGGGCTCGGAAAGTGCAACGAAACCATCAAATTTTAGCTAGAAACTGTATTTTTGTCGATTTTTATTGAATTTGAACTATATTTCAACGTTTTTTGATGGTTCTGAGCCACCAAACACACTTAAAGCATGCAGAATCGACTCAGAATAGGAAAAGGAGACGTTTAGGTCAATTTTATGCATTCTGGCGTTCGTAGATACAAGAAAACTGTTAAAATTCTTCAGAAACGTCACTTTTGAAGTGTTTTCTTGTACTTTTAAGCCAATCAGATACCCTACGGGCTCGGAAAGTGCAACGAAACCATCAAATTTTAGCTAGAAACTGTATTTTTGTCGATTTTTATTGAATTTGAACTATATTTCAACGTTTTTTGATGGTTCTGAGCCACCAAACACACTTAAAGCATGCAGAATCGACTCAGAATAGGAAAAGGAGACGTTTAGGTCAATTTTATGCATTCTGGCGTTCGTAGATACAAGAAAACTGTTAAAATTCTTCAGAAACGTCACTTTTGAAGTGTTTTCTTGTACTTTTAAGCCAATCAGATACCCTACGGGCTCGGAAAGTGCAACGAAACCATCAAATTTTAGCTAGAAACTGTATTTTTGTCGATTTTTATTGAATTTGAACTATATTTCAACGTTTTTTGATGGTTCTGAGCCACCAAACACACTTAAAGCATGCAGAATCGACTCAGAATAGGAAAAGGAGACGTTTAGGTCAATTTTATGCATTCTGGCGTTCGTAGATACAAGAAAACTGTTAAAATTCTTCAGAAACGTCACTTTTGAAGTGTTTTCTTGTACTTTTAAGCCAATCAGATACCCTACGGGCTCGGAAAGTGCAACGAAACCATCAAATTTTAGCTAGAAACTGTATTTTTGTCGATTTTTATTGAATTTGAACTATATTTCAACGTTTTTTGATGGTTCTGAGCCACCAAACACACTTAAAGCATGCAGAATCGACTCAGAATAGGAAAAGGAGACGTTTAGGTCAATTTTATGCATTCTGGCGTTCGTAGATACAAGAAAACTGTTAAAATTCTTCAGAAACGTCACTTTTGAAGTGTTTTCTTGTACTTTTAAGCCAATCAGATACCCAACGGCTCGGAAAGTGCAACGAAACCATCAAATTTTAGCTAGAAACTGTATTTTTGTCGATTTTTATTGAATTTGAACTATATTTCAACGTTTTTTGATGGTTCTGAGCCACCAAACACACTTAAAGCATGCAGAATCGACTCAGAATAGGAAAAGGAGACGTTTAGGTCAATTTTATGCATTCTGGCGTTCGTAGATACAAGAAAACTGTTAAAATTCTTCAGAAACGTCACTTTTGAAGTGTTTTCTTGTACTTTTAAGCCAATCAGATACCCTACGGGCTCGGAAAGTGCAACGAAACCATCAAATTTTAGCTAGAAACTGTATTTTTGTCGATTTTTATTGAATTTGAACTATATTTCAACGTTTTTTGATGGTTCTGAGCCACCAAACACACTTAAAGCATGCAGAATCGACTCAGAATAGGAAAAGGAGACGTTGAGGTCAATTTTATGCATTCTGGCGTTCGTAGATACAAAAAAACTGGTTAAAATTCTTCAGAAACGTCACTTTTGAAGTGTTTTCTTGTACTTTTAAGCCAATCAGATACCCTACGGGCTCGGAAAGTGCAACGAAACCATCAAATTTTAGCTAGAAACTGTATTTTTGTCGATTTTTATTGAATTTGAACTATATTTCAACGTTTTTTGATGGTTCTGAGCCACCAAACACACTTAAAGCATGCAGAATCGACTCAGAATAGGAAAAGGAGACGTTTAGGTCAATTTTATGCATTCTGGCGTTCGTAGATACAAGAAAACTGTTAAAATTCTTCAGAAACGTCACTTTTGAAGTGTTTTCTTGTACTTTTAAGCCAATCAGATACCCTACGGGCTCGGAAAGTGCAACGAAACCATCAAATTTTAGCTAGAAACTGTATTTTTGTCGATTTTTATTGAATTTGAACTATATTTCAACGTTTTTTGATGGTTCTGAGCCACCAAACACACTTAAAGCATGCAGAATCGACTCAGAATAGGAAAAGGAGACGTTTAGGTCAATTTTATGCATTCTGGCGTTCGTAGATACAAGAAAACTGTTAAAATTCTTCAGAAACGTCACTTTTGAAGTGTTTTCTTGTACTTTTAAGCCAATCAGATACCCTACGGGCTCGGAAAGTGCAACGAAACCATCAAATTTTAGCTAGAAACTGTATTTTTGTCGATTTTTATTGAATTTGAACTATATTTCAACGTTTTTTGATGGTTCTGAGCCACCAAACACACTTAAAGCATGCAGAATCGACTCAGAATAGGAAAAGGAGACGTTTAGGTCAATTTTATGCATTCTCGGCGTTCGTAGATACAAGAAAACTGTTAAAATTCTTCAGAAACGTCACTTTTGAAGTGTTTTCTTGTACTTTTAAGCCAATCAGATACCCTACGGGCTCGGAAAGTGCAACGAAACCATCAAATTTTAGCTAGAAACTGTATTTTTGTCGATTTTTATTGAATTTGAACTATATTTCAACGTTTTTTGATGGTTCTGAGCCACCAAACACACTTAAAGCATGCAGAATCGACTCAGAATAGGAAAAGGAGACGTTTAGGTCAATTTTATGCATTCTGGCGTTCGTAGATACAAGAAAACTGTTAAAATTCTTCAGAAACGTCACTTTTGAAGTGTTTTCTTGTACTTTTAAGCCAATCAGATACCCTACGGGCTCGGAAAGTGCAACGAAACCATCAAATTTTAGCTAGAAACTGTATTTTTGTCGATTTTTATTGAATTTGAACTATATTTCAACGTTTTTTGATGGTTCTGAGCCACCAAACACACTTAAAGCATGCAGAATCGACTCAGAATAGGAAAAGGAGACGTTTAGGTCAATTTTATGCATTCTGGCGTTCGTAGATACAAGAAAACTGTTAAAATTCTTCAGAAACGTCACTTTTGAAGTGTTTTCTTGTACTTTTAAGCCAATCAGATACCCTACGGGCTCGGAAAGTGCAACGAAACCATCAAATTTTAGCTAGAAACTGTATTTTTGTCGATTTTTATTGAATTTGAACTATATTTCAACGTTTTTTGATGGTTCTGAGCCACCAAACACACTTAAAGCATGCAGAATCGACTCAGAATAGGAAAAGGAGACGTTTAGGTCAATTTTATGCATTCTGGCGTTCGTAGATACAAGAAAACTGTTAAAATTCTTCAGAAACGTCACTTTTGAAGTGTTTTCTTGTACTTTTAAGCCAATCAGATACCCTACGGGCTCGGAAAGTGCAACGAAACCATCAAATTTTAGCTAGAAACTGTATTTTTGTCGATTTTTATTGAATTTGAACTATATTTCAACGTTTTTTGATGGTTCTGAGCCACCAAACACACTTAAAGCATGCAGAATCGACTCAGAATAGGAAAAGGAGACGTTTAGGTCAATTTTATGCATTCTGGCGTTCGTAGACACAAGAAAACTGTTAAAATTCTTCAGAAACGTCACTTTTGAAGTGTTTTCTTGTACTTTTAAGCCAATCAGATACCCTACGGGCTCGGAAAGTGCAACGAAACCATCAAATTTTAGCTAGAAACTGTATTTTTGTCGATTTTTATTGAATTTGAACTATATTTCAACGTTTTTTGATGGTTCTGAGCCACCAAACACACTTAAAGCATGCAGAATCGACTCAGAATAGGAAAAGGAGACGTTTAGGTCAATTTTATGCATTCTGGCGTTCGTAGATACAAGAAAACTGTTAAAATTCTTCAGAAACGTCACTTTTGAAGTGTTTTCTTGTACTTTTAAGCCAATCAGATACCCTACGGGCTCGGAAAGTGCAACGAAACCATCAAATTTTAGCTAGAAACTGTATTTTTGTCGATTTTTATTGAATTTGAACTATATTTCAACGTTTTTTGATGGTTCTGAGCCACCAAACACACTTAAAGTATGCAGAATCGACTCAGAATAGGAAAAGGAGACGTTTAGGTCAATTTTATGCATTCTGGCGTTCGTAGATACAAGAAAACTGTTAAAATTCTTCAGAAACGTCACTTTTGAAGTGTTTTCTTGTACTTTTAAGCCATTCAGATACCCTACGGGCTCGGAAAGTGCAACGAAACCATCAAATTTTAGCTAGAAACTGAATTTTTGTCGATTTTTATTGAATTTGAACTATATTTCAACGTTTTTTGATGGTTCTGAGCCACCAAACACACTTAAAGCATGCAGAATCGACTCAGAATAGGAAAAGGAGACATTTAGGTCAATTTTATGCATTCTGGCGTTCGTAGATACAAGAAAACTGTTAAAATTCTTCAGAAACGTCACTTTTGAAGTGTTTTCTTGTACTTTTAAGCCAATCAGATACCCTACGGGCTCGGAAAGTGCAACGAAACCATCAAATTTTAGCTAGAAACTGTATTTTTGTCGATTTTTATTGAATTTGAACTATATTTCAACGTTTTTTGATGGTTCTGAGCCACCAAACACACTTAAAGCATGCAGAATCGACTCAGAATAGGAAAAGGAGACGTTTAGGTCAATTTTATGCATTCTGGCGTTCGTAGATACAAGAAAACTGTTAAAATTCTTCAGAAACGTCACTTTTGAAGTGTTTTCTTGTACTTTTAAGCCAATCAGATACCCTACGGGCTCGGAAAGTGCAACGAAACCATCAAATTTTAGCTAGAAACTGTATTTTTGTCGATTTTTATTGAATTTGAACTATATTTCAACGTTTTTTGATGGTTCTGAGCCACCAAACACACTTAAAGCATGCAGAATCGACTCAGAATAGGAAAAGGAGACGTTTAGGTCAATTTTATGCATTCTGGCGTTCGTAGATACAAGAAAACTGTTAAAATTCTTCAGAAACGTCACTTTTGAAGTGTTTTCTTGTACTTTTAAGCCAATCAGACACCCTACGGGCTCGGAAAGTGCAACGAAACCATCAAATTTTAGCTAGAAACTGTATTTTTGTCGATTTTTATTGAATTTGAACTATATTTCAACGTTTTTTGATGGTTCTGAGCCACCAAACACACTTAAAGCATGCAGAATCGGCTCAGAATAGGAAAAGGAGACGTTTAGGTCAATTTTATGCATTCTGGCGTTCGTAGATACAAGAAAACTGTTAAAATTCTTCAGAAACGTCACTTTTGAAGTGTTTTCTTGTACTTTTAAGCCAATCAGATACCCTACGGGCTCGGAAAGTGCAACGAAACCATCAAATTTTAGCTAGAAACTGTATTTTTGTCGATTTTTATTGAATTTGAACTATATTTCAACGTTTTTTGATGGTTCTGAGCAACCAAACACACTTAAAGCATGCAGAATCGACTCAGAATAGGAAAAGGAGACGTTTAGGTCAATTTTATGCATTCTGGCGTTCGTAGATACAAGAAAACTGTTAAAATTCTTCAGAAACGTCACTTTTGAAGTGTTTTCTTGTACTTTTAAGCCAATCAGATACCGACGGGCTCGGAAAGGTGCAACGAAACCATCAAATTTTAGCTAGAAACTGTATTTTTGTCGATTTTTATTGAATTTGAACTATATTTCAACGTTTTTTGATGGTTCTGAGCCACCAAACACACTTAAAGCATGCAGAATCGACTCAGAATAGGAAAAGGAGACGTTTAGGTCAATTTTATGCATTCTGGCGTTCGTAGATACAAGAAAACTGTTAAAATTCTTCAGAAACGTCACTTTTGAAGTGTTTTCTTGTACTTTTAAGCCAATCAGATACCCTACGGGCTCGGAAAGTGCAACGAAACCATCAAATTTTAGCTAGAAACTGTATTTTTGTCGATTTTTATTGAATTTGAACTATATTTCAACGTTTTTTGATGGTTCTGAGCCACCAAACACACTTAAAGCATGCAGAATCGACTCAGAATAGGAAAAGGAGACGTTTAGGTCAAATTTATGCATTCTGGCGTTCGTAGATACAAGAAAACTGTTAAAATTCTTCAGAAACGTCACTTTTGAAGTGTTTTCTTGTACTTTTAAGCCAATCAGATACCCTACGGGCTCGGAAAGTGCAACGAAACCATCAAATTTTAGCTAGAAACTGTATTTTTGTCGATTTTTATTGAATTTGAACTATATTTCAACGTTTTTTGATGGTTCTGAGCCACCAAACACACTTAAAGCATGCAGAATCGACTCAGAATAGGAAAAGGAGACGTTTAGGTCAATTTTATGCATTCTGGCGTTCGTAGATACAAGAAAACTGTTAAAATTCTTCAGAAACGTCACTTTTGAAGTGTCTTCTTGTACTTTTAAGCCAATCAGATACCCAACGGGCTCGGAAAGTGCAACGAAACCATCAAATTTTAGCTAGAAACTGTATTTTTGTCGATTTTTATTGAATTTGAACTATATTTCAACGTTTTTTGATGGTTCTGAGCCACCAAACACACTTAAAGCATGCAGAATCGACTCAGAATAGGAAAAGGAGACGTTTAGGTCAATTTTATGCATTCTGGCGTTCGTAGATACAAGAAAACTGTTAAAATTCTTCAGAAACGTCACTTTTGAAGTGTTTTCTTGTACTTTTAAGCCAATCAGATACCCTACGGGCTCGGAAAGTGCAACGAAACCATCAAATTTTAGCTAGAAACTATATTTTTGTCGATTTTTATTGAATTTGAACTATATTTCAACGTTTTTTGATGGTTCTGAGCCACCAAACACACTTAAAGCATGCAGAATCGACTCAGAATAGGAAAAGGAGACGTTTAGGTCAATTTTATGCATTCTGGCGTTCGTAGATACAAGAAAACTGTTAAAATTCTTCAGAAACGTCACTTTTGAAGTGTTTTCTTGTACTTTTAAGCCAATCAGACACCCTACGGGCTCGGAAAGTGCAACGAAACCATCAAATTTTAGCTAGAAACTGTATTTTTGTCGATTTTTATTGAATTTGAACTATATTTCAACGTTTTTTGATGGTTCTGAGCCACCAAACACACTTAAAGCATGCAGAATCGACTCAGAATAGGAAAAGGAGACATTTAGGTCAATTTTATGCATTCTGGCGTTCGTAGATACAAGAAAACTGTTAAAATTCTTCAGAAACGTCACTTTTGAAGTGTTTTCTTGTACTTTTAAGCCAATCAGATACCCAACGGGCTCGGAAAGTGCAACGAAACCATCAAATTTTAGCTAGAAACTGTATTTTTGTCGATTTTTATTGAATTTGAACTATATTTCAACGTTTTTTGATGGTTCTGAGCCACCAAACACACTTAAAGCATGCAGAATCGACTCAGAATAGGAAAAGGAGACGTTTAGGTCAATTTTATGCATTCTGGCGTTCGTAGATACAAGAAAACTGTTAAAATTCTTCAGAAACGTCACTTTTGAAGTGTTTTCTTGTACTTTTAAGCCAATCAGATACCCTACGGGCTCGGAAAGTGCAACGAAACCATCAAATTTTAGCTAGAAACTGTATTTTTGTCGATTTTTATTGAATTTGAACTATATTTCAACGTTTTTTGATGGTTCTGAGCCACCAAACACACTTAAAGCATGCAGAATCGACTCAGAATAGGAAAAGGAGACGTTTAGGTCAATTTTATGCATTCTGGCGTTCGTAGATACAAGAAAACTGTTAAAATTCTTCAGAAACGTCACTTTTGAAGTGTTTTCTTGTACTTTTAAGCCAATCAGACACCCTACGGGCTCGGAAAGTGCAACGAAACCATCAAATTTTAGCTAGAAACTGTATTTTTGTCGATTTTTATTGAATTTGAACTATATTTCAACGTTTTTTGATGGTTCTGAGCCACCAAACACACTTAAAGCATGCAGAATCGACTCAGAATAGGAAAAGGAGACGTTTAGGTCAATTTTATGCATTCTGGCGTTCGTAGATACAAGAAAACTGTTAAAATTCTTCAGAAACGTCACTTTTGAAGTGTTTTCTTGTACTTTTAAGCCAATCAGATACCCAACGGGCTCGGAAAGTGCAACGAAACCATCAAATTTTAGCTAGAAACTGTATTTTTGTCGATTTTTATTGAATTTGAACTATATTTCAACGTTTTTTGATGGTTCTGAGCCACCAAACACACTTAAAGCATGCAGAATCGGCTCAGAATAGGAAAAGGAGACGTTTAGGTCAATTTTATGCATTCTGGCGTTCGTAGATACAAGAAAACTGTTAAAATTCTTCAGAAACGTCACTTTTGAAGTGTTTTCTTGTACTTTTAAGCCAATCAGATACCCTACGGGCTCGGAAAGTGCAACGAAACCATCAAATTTTAGCTAGAAACTGTATTTTTGTCGATTTTTATTGAATTTGAACTATATTTCAACGTTTTTTGATGGTTCTGAGCCACCAAACACACTTAAAGCATGCAGAATCGACTCAGAATAGGAAAAGGAGACGTTTAGGTCAATTTTATGCATTCTGGCGTTCGTAGATACAAGAAAACTGTTAAAATTCTTCAGAAACGTCACTTTTGAAGTGTTTTCTTGTACTTTTAAGCCAATCAGATACCCGACGGGCTCGGAAAGTGCAACGAAACCATCAAATTTTAGCTAGAAACTGTATTTTTGTCGATTTTTATTGAATTTGAACTATATTTCAACGTTTTTTGATGGTTCTGAGCCACCAAACACACTTAAAGCATGCAGAATCGACTCAGAATAGGAAAAGGAGACGTTTAGGTCAATTTTATGCATTCTGGCGTTCGTAGATACAAGAAAACTGTTAAAATTCTTCAGAAACGTCACTTTTGAAATGTTTTCTTGTACTTTTAAGCCAATCAGATACCCTACGGGCTCGGAAAGTGATAGAAACCATCAAATTTTAGCTAGAAACTGTATTTTTGTCGATTTTTATTGAATTTGAACTATATTTCAACGTTTTTTGATGGTTCTGAGCCACCAAACACACTTAAAGCATGCAGAATCGACTCAGAATAGGAAAAGGAGACGTTTAGGTCAATTTTATGCATTCTGGCGTTCGTAGATACAAGAAAACTGTTAAAATTCTTCAGAAACGTCACTTTTGAAGTGTTTTCTTGTACTTTTAAGCCAATCAGATACCCTACGGGCTCGGAAAGTGCAACGAAACCATCAAATTTTAGATAGAAACTGTATTTTTGTCGATTTTTATTGAATTTGAACTATATTTCAACGTTTTTTGATGGTTCTGAGCCACCAAACACACTTAAAGCATGCAGAATCGACTCAGAATAGGAAAAGGAGACGTTTAGGTCAAATTTATGCATTCTGGCGTTCGTAGATACAAGAAAACTGTTAAAATTCTTCAGAAACGTCACTTTTGAAGTGTTTTCTTGTACTTTTAAGCCAATCAGATACCCTACGGGCTCGGAAAGTGCAACGAAACCATCAAATTTTAGCTAGAAACTGTATTTTTGTCGATTTTTATTGAATTTGAACTATATTTCAACGTTTTTTGATGGTTCTGAGCCACCAAACACACTTAAAGCATGCAGAATCGACTCAGAATAGGAAAAGGAGACGTTTAGGTCAATTTTATGCATTCTGGCGTTCGTAGATACAAGAAAACTGTTAAAATTCTTCAGAAACGTCACTTTTGAAGTGTCTTCTTGTACTTTTAAGCCAATCAGATACCCTACGGGCTCGGAAAGTGCAACGAAACCATCAAATTTTAGCTAGAAACTGTATTTTTGTCGATTTTTATTGAATTTGAACTATATTTCAACGTTTTTTGATGGTTCTGAGCCACCAAACACACTTAAAGCATGCAGAATCGACTCAGAATAGGAAAAGGAGACGTTTAGGTCAATTTTATGCATTCTGGCGTTCGTAGATACAAGAAAACTGTTAAAATTCTTCAGAAACGTCACTTTTGAAGTGTTTTCTTGTACTTTTAAGCCAATCAGATACCCTACGGGCTCGGAAAGTGCAACGAAACCATCAAATTTTAGCTAGAAACTATATTTTTGTCGATTTTTATTGAATTTGAACTATATTTCAACGTTTTTTGATGGTTCTGAGCCACCAAACACACTTAAAGCATGCAGAATCGACTCAGAATAGGAAAAGGAGACGTTTAGGTCAATTTTATGCATTCTGGCGTTCGTAGATACAAGAAAACTGTTAAAATTCTTCAGAAACGTCACTTTTGAAGTGTTTTCTTGTACTTTTAAGCCAATCAGATACCCTACGGGCTCGGAAAGTGCAACGAAACCATCAAATTTTAGCTAGAAACTGTATTTTTGTCGATTTTCATTGAATTTGAACTATATTTCAACATTTTTTGATGGTTCTGAGCCACCAAACACACTTAAAGCATGCAGAATCGACTCAGAATAGGAAAAGGAGACGTTTAGGTCAATTTTATGCATTCTGGCGTTCGTAGATACAAGAAAACTGTTAAAATTCTTCAGAAACGTCACTTTTGAAGTGTTTTCTTGTACTTTTAAGCCAATCAGATACCCTACGGGCTCGGAAAGTGCAACGAAACCATCAAATTTTAGCTAGAAACTGTATTTTTGTCGATTTTTATTGAATTTGAACTATATTTCAACGTTTTTTGATGGTTCTGAGCCACCAAACACACTTAAAGCATGCAGAATCGACTCAGAATAGGAAAAGGAGACGTTTAGGTCAATTTTATGCATTCTGGCGTTCGTAGATACAAGAAAACTGTTAAAATTCTTCAGAAACGTCACTTTTGAAGTGTTTTCTTGTACTTTTAAGCCAATCAGATACCCTACGGGCTCGGAAAGTGCAACGAAACCATCAAATTTTAGCTAGAAACTGTATTTTTGTCGATTTTTATTGAATTTG
Organism: Zophobas morio; assembly: GCF_036711695.1. Lineage (NCBI taxonomy): Eukaryota > Metazoa > Arthropoda > Insecta > Coleoptera > Tenebrionidae > Zophobas > Zophobas morio. The sequence goes on from NW_026972917.1 coordinate 36,456, forward strand.
AACTATATTTCAACGTTTTTTGATGGTTCTGAGCCACCAAACACACTTAAAGCATGCAGAATCGACTCAGAATAGGAAAAGGAGACGTTTAGGTCAATTTTATGCATTCTGGCGTTCGTAGATACAAGAAAACTGTTAAAATTCTTCAGAAACGTCACTTTTGAAGTGTTTTCTTGTACCTTTAAGCCAATCAGATACCCTACGGGCTCGGAAAGTGCAACGAAACCATCAAATTTTAGCTAGAAACTGTATTTTTGTCGATTTTTATTGAATTTGAACTATATTTCAACGTTTTTTGATGGTTCTGAGCCACCAAACACACTTAAAGCATGCAGAATCGACTCAGAATAGGAAAAGGAGACGTTTAGGTCAATTTTATGCATTCTGGCGTTCGTAGATACAAGAAAACTGTTAAAATTCTTCTGAAACATCACTTTTGAAGTGTTTTCTTGTAGTTTTAAGCCAATCAGATACCCTACGGGCTCGGAAAGTGCAACGAAACCATCAAATTTTAGCTAGAAACTGTATTTTTGTCGATTTTTATTGAATTTGAACTATATTTCAACGTTTTTTGATGGTTCTGAGCCACCAAACACACTTAAAGCATGCAGAATCGACTCAGAATAGGAAAAGGAGACGTTTAGGTCAATTTTATGCATTCTGGCGTTCGTAGATACAAGAAAACTGTTAAAATTCTTCAGAAACGTCACTTTTGAAGTGTTTTCTTGTACTTTTAAGCCAATCAGATACCCAACGGGCTCGGAAAGTGCAACGAAACCATCAAATTTTAGCTAGAAACTGTATTTTTGTCGATTTTTATTGAATTTGAACTATATTTCAACGTTTTTTGATGGTTCTGAGCCACCAAACACACTTAAAGCATGCAGAATCGACTCAGAATAGGAAAAGGAGACGTTTAGGTCAATTTTATGCATTCTGGTGTTCGTAGATACAAGAAAACTGTTAAAATTCTTCAGAAACGTCACTTTTGAAGTGTTTTCTTGTACTTTTAAGCCAATCAGATACCCTACGGGCTCGGAAAGTGCAACGAAACCATCAAATTTTAGCTAGAAACTGTATTTTTGTCGATTTTTATTGAATTTGAACTATATTTCAACGTTTTTTGATGGTTCTGAGCCACCAAACACACTTAAAGCATGCAGAATCGACTCAGAATAGGAAAAGGAGACGTTTAGGTCAATTTTATGCATTCTGGCGTTCGTAGATACAAGAAAACTGTTAAAATTCTTCAGAAACGTCACTTTTGAAGTGTTTTCTTGTACTTTTAAGCCAATCAGATACCCTACGGGCTCGGAAAATGCAACGAAACCATCAAATTTTAGCTAGAAACTGTATTTTTGTCGATTTTTATTGAATTTGAACTATATTTCAACGTTTTTTGATGGTTCTGAGCCACCAAACACACTTAAAGCATGCAGAATCGACTCAGAATAGGAAAAGGAGACGTTTAGGTCAATTTTATGCATTCTGGCGTTCGTAGATACAAGAAAACTGTTAAAATTCTTCAGAAACGTCACTTTTGAAGTGTTTTCTTGTACTTTTAAGCCAATCAGATACCCTACGGGCTCGGAAAGTGCAACGAAACCATCAAATTTTAGCTAGAAACTGTATTTTTGTCGATTTTTATTGAATTTGAACTATATTTCAACGTTTTTTGATGGTTCTGAGCCACCAAACACACTTAAAGCATGCAGAATCGACTCAGAATAGGAAAAGGAGACGTTTAGGTCAATTTTATGCATTCTGGCGTTCGTAGATACAAGAAAACTGTTAAAATTCTTCAGAAACGTCACTTTTGAAGTGTTTTCTTGTACTTTTAAGCCAATCAGATAACCTACGGGCTCGGAAAGTGCAACGAAACCATCAAATTTTAGCTAGAAACTGTATTTTTGTCGATTTTTATTGAATTTGAACTATATTTCAACGTTTTTTGATGGTTCTGAGCCACCAAACACACTTAAAGCATGCAGAATCGACTCAGAATAGGAAAAGGAGACGTTTAGGTCAATTTTATGCATTCTGGCGTTCGTAGATACAAGAAAACTGTTAAAATTCTTCAGAAACGTCACTTTTGAAGTGTTTTCTTGTACTTTTAAGCCAATCAGATACCCTACGGGCTCGGAAAGTGCAACGAAACCATCAAATTTTAGCTAGAAACTGTATTTTTGTCGATTTTTATTGAATTTGAACTATATTTCAACGTTTTTTGATGGTTCTGAGCCACCAAACACACTTAAAGCATGCAGAATCGACTCAGAATAGGAAAAGGAGACGTTTAGGTCAATTTTATGCATTCTGGCGTTCGTAGATACAAGAAAACTGTTAAAATTCTTCTGAAACATCACTTTTGAAGTGTTTTCTTGTAGTTTTAAGCCAATCAGATACCCTACGGGCTCGGAAAGTGCAACGAAACCATCAAATTTTAGCTAGAAACTGTATTTTTGTCGATTTTTATTGAATTTGAACTATATTTCAACGTTTTTTGATGGTTCTGAGCCACCAAACACACTTAAAGCATGCAGAATCGACTCAGAATAGGAAAAGGAGACGTTTAGGTCAATTTTATGCATTCTGGCGTTCGTAGATACAAGAAAACTGTTAAAATTCTTCAGAAACGTCACTTTTGAAGTGTTTTCTTGTACTTTTAAGCCAATCAGATACCCTACGGGCTCGGAAAGTGCAACGAAACCATCAAATTTTAGCTAGAAACTGTATTTTTGTCGATTTTTATTGAATTTGAACTATATTTCAACGTTTTTTGATGGTTCTGAGCCACCAAACACACTTAAAGCATGCAGAATCGACTCAGAATAGGAAAAGGAGACGTTTAGGTCAATTTTATGCATTCTGGTGTTCGTAGATACAAGAAAACTGTTAAAATTCTTCAGAAACGTCACTTTTGAAGTGTTTTCTTGTACTTTTAAGCCAATCAGATACCCTACGGGCTCGGAAAGTGCAACGAAACCATCAAATTTTAGCTAGAAACTGTATTTTTGTCGATTTTTATTGAATTTGAACTATATTTCAACGTTTTTTGATGGTTCTGAGCCACCAAACACACTTAAAGTATGCAGAATCGACTCAGAATAGGAAAAGGAGACGTTTAGGTCAATTTTATGCATTCTGGCGTTCGTAGATACAAGAAAACTGTTAAAATTCTTCAGAAACGTCACTTTTGAAGTGTTTTCTTGTACTTTTAAGCCAATCAGATACCCTACGGGCTCGGAAAATGCAACGAAACCATCAAATTTTAGCTAGAAACTGTATTTTTGTCGATTTTTATTGAATTTGAACTATATTTCAACGTTTTTTGATGGTTCTGAGCCACCAAACACACTTAAAGCATGCAGAATCGACTCAGAATAGGAAAAGGAGACGTTTAGGTCAATTTTATGCATTCTGGCGTTCGTAGATACAAGAAAACTGTTAAAATTCTTCAGAAACGTCACTTTTGAAGTGTTTTCTTGTACTTTTAAGCCAATCAGATACCCTACGGGCTCGGAAAGTGCAACGAAACCATCAAATTTTAGCTAGAAACTGTATTTTTGTCGATTTTTATTGAATTTGAACTATATTTCAACGTTTTTTGATGGTTCTGAGCCACCAAACACACTTAAAGCATGCAGAATCGACTCAGAATAGGAAAAGGAGACGTTTAGGTCAATTTTATGCATTCTGGCGTTCGTAGATACAAGAAAACTGTTAAAATTCTTCAGAAACGTCACTTTTGAAGTGTTTTCTTGTACTTTTAAGCCAATCAGATAACCTACGGGCTCGGAAAGTGCAACGAAACCATCAAATTTTAGCTAGAAACTGTATTTTTGTCGATTTTTATTGAATTTGAACTATATTTCAACGTTTTTTGATGGTTCTGAGCCACCAAACACACTTAAAGCATGCAGAATCGACTCAGAATAGGAAAAGGAGACGTTTAGGTCAATTTTATGCATTCTGGCGTTCGTAGATACAAGAAAACTGTTAAAATTCTTCAGAAACGTCACTTTTGAAGTGTTTTCTTGTACTTTTAAGCCAATCAGATACCCTACGGGCTCGGAAAGTGCAACGAAACCATCAAATTTTAGCTAGAAACTGTATTTTTGTCGATTTTTATTGAATGTGAACTATATTTCAATGTTTTTTGATGGTTCTGAGCCACCAAACACACTTAAAGCATGCAGAATCGACTCAGAATAGGAAAAGGAGACGTTTAGGTCAATTTTATGCATTCTGGCGTTCGTAGATACAAGAAAACTGTTAAAATTCTTCAGAAACGTCACTTTTGAAGTGTGTTCTTGTACTTTTAAGCCAATCAGATACCCTACGGGCTCGGAAAGTGCAACGAAACCATCAAATTTTAGCTAGAAACTGTATTTTTGTCGATTTTTATTGAATTTGAACTATATTTCAACGTTTTTTGATGGTTCTGAGCCACCAAACACACTTAAAGCATGCAGAATCGACTCAGAATAGGAAAAGGAGACGTTTAGGTCAATTTTATGCATTCTGGCGTTCGTAGATACAAGAAAACTGTTAAAATTCTTCAGAAACGTCACTTTTGAAGTGTTTTCTTGTACTTTTAAGCCAATCAGATACCCTACGGGCTCGGAAAGTGCAATGAAACCATCAAATTTTAGCTAGAAACTGTATTTTTGTCGATTTTTATTGAATTTGAACTATATTTCAACGTTTTTTGATGGTTCTGAGCCACCAAACACACTTAAAGCATGCAGAATCGACTCAGAATAGGAAAAGGAGACGTTTAGGTCAATTTTATGCATTCTGGCATTCGTAGATACAAGAAAACTGTTATAATTCTTCAGAAACGTCACTTTTGAAGTGTTTTCTTGTACTTTTAAGCCAATCAGATACCCTACGGGCTCGGAAAGTGCAACGAAACCATCAAATTTTAGCTAGAAACTGTATTTTTGTCGATTTTTATTGAATTTGAACTATATTTCAACGTTTTTTGATGGTTCTGAGCCACCAAACACACTTAAAGCATGCAGAATCGACTCAGAATAGGAAAAGGAGACGTTTAGGTCAATTTTATGCATTCTGGCGTTCGTAGATACAAGAAAACTGTTAAAATTCTTCAGAAACGTCACTTTTGAAGTGTTTTCTTGTACTTTTAAGCCAATCAGATACCCTACGGGCTCGGAAAGTGCAACGAAACCATCAAATTTTAGCTAGAAACTGTATTTTTGTCGATTTTTATTGAATTTGAACTATATTTCAACGTTTTTTGATGGTTCTGAGCCACCAAACACACTTAAAGCATGCAGAATCGACTCAGAATAGAAAAAGGAGACGTTTAGGTCAATTTTATGCATTCTGGCGTTCGTAGATACAAGAAAACTGTTAAAATTCTTCAGAAACGTCACTTTTGAAGTGTTTTCTTGTACTTTTAAGCCAATCAGATACCCTACGGGCTCGGAAAGTGCAACGAAACCATCAAATTTTAGCTAGAAACTGTATTTTTGTCGATTTTTATTGAATTTGAACTATATTTCAACGTTTTTTGATGGTTCTGAGCCACCAAACACACTTAAAGCATGCAGAATCGACTCAGAATAGGAAAAGGAGACGTTTAGGTCAATTTTATGCATTCTGGCGTTCGTAGATACAAGAAAACTGTTAAAATTCTTCAGAAACGTCACTTTTGAAGTGTTTTCTTGTACTTTTAAGCCAATCAGATACCCTACGGGCTCGGAAAGTGCAACGAAACCATCAAATTTTAGCTAGAAACTGTATTTTTGTCGATTTTTATTGAATTTGAACTATATTTCAACGTTTTTTGATGGTTCTGAGCCACCAAACACACTTAAAGCATGCAGAATCGACTCAGAATAGGAAAAGGAGACGTTTAGGTCAATTTTATGCATTCTGGCGTTCGTAGATACAAGAAAACTGTTAAAATTCTTCAGAAACGTCACTTTTGAAGTGTTTTCTTGTACTTTTAAGCCAATCAGATACCCTACGGGCTCGGAAAGTGCAACGAAACCATCAAATTTTAGCTAGAAACTGTATTTTTGTCGATTTTTATTGAATTTGAACTATATTTCAACGTTTTTTGATGGTTCTGAGCCACCAAACACACTTAAAGCATGCAGAATCGACTCAGAATAGGAAAAGGAGACGTTTAGGTCAATTTTATGCATTCTGGCGTTCGTAGATACAAGAAAACTGTTAAAATTCTTCAGAAACGTCACTTTTGAAGTGTCTTCTTGTACTTTTAAGCCAATCAGATACCCTACGGGCTCGGAAAGTGCAACGAAACCATCAAATTTTAGCTAGAAACTGTATTTTTGTCGATTTTTATTGAATTTGAACTATATTTCAACGTTTTTTGATGGTTCTGAGCCACCAAACACACTTAAAGCATGCAGAATCGCCTCAGAATAGGAAAAGGAGACGTTTAGGTCAATTTTATGCATTCTGGCGTTCGTAGATACAAGAAAACTGTTAAAATTCTTCAGAAACGTCACTTTTGAAGTGTTTTCTTGTACTTTTAAGCCAATCAGATACCCTACGGGCTCGGAAAGTGCAACGAAACCATCAAATTTTAGCTAGAAACTGTATTTTTGTCGATTTTTATTGAATTTGAACTATATTTCAACGTTTTTTGATGGTTCTGAGCCACCAAACACACTTAAAGCATGCAGAATCGACTCAGAATAGGAAAAGGAGATGTTTAGGTCAATTTTATGCATTCTGGCGTTCGTAGATACAAGAAAACTGTTAAAATTCTTCAGAAACGTCACTTTTGAAGTGTTTTCTTGTACTTTTAAGCCAATCAGATACCCTACGGGCTCGGAAAGTGCAACGAAACCATCAAATTTTAGCTAGAAACTGTATTTTTGTCGATTTTTATTGAATTTGAACTATATTTCAACGTTTTTTGATGGTTCTGAGCCACCAAACACACTTAAAGCATGCAGAATCGACTCAGAAGAGGAAAAGGAGACGTTTAGGTCAATTTTATGCATTCTGGCGTTCGTAGATACAAGAAAACTGTTAAAATTCTTCAGAAACGTCACTTTTGAAGTGTTTTCTTGTACGTTTAAGCCAATCAGATACCCTACGGGCTCGGAAAGTGCAACGAAACCATCAAATTTTAGCTAGAAACTGTATTTTTGTCGATTTTTATTGAATTTGAACTATATTTCAACGTTTTTTGATGGTTCTGAGCCACCAAACACACTTAAAGCATGCAGAATCGACTCAGAATAGGAAAAGGAGACGTTTAGGTCAATTTTATGCATTCTGGCGTTCGCAGATACAAGAAAACTGTTAAAATTCTTCAGAAACGTCACTTTTGAAGTGTTTTCTTGTACTTTTAAGCCAATCAGATACCCTACGGGCTCGGAAAGTGCAAAGAAACCATCAAATTTTAGCTAGAAACTGTATTTTTGTCGATTTTTATTGAATTTGAACTATATTTCAACGTTAATTGATGGTTCTGAGCCACCAAACACACTTAAAGCATGCAGAATCGACTCAGAATAGGAAAAGGAGACGTTTAGGTCAATTTTATGCATTCTGGCGTTCGTAGATACAAGAAAACTGTTAAAATTCTTCAGAAACGTCACTTTTGAAGTGTTTTCTTGTACTTTTAAGCCAATCAGATACCCTACGGGCTCGGAAAGTGCAACGAAACCATCAAATTTTAGCTAGAAACTGTATTTTTGTCGATTTTTATTGAATTTGAACTATATTTCAACGTTTTTTGATGGTTCTGAGCCACCAAACACACTTAAAGCATGCAGAATCGACTCAGAATAGGAAAAGGAGACGTTTAGGTCAATTTTATGCATTCTGGCGTTCGTAGATACAAGAAAACTGTTAAAATTCTTCAGAAACGTCACTTTTGAAGTGTTTTCTTGTACTTTTAAGCCAATCAGATACCCTACGGGCTCGGAAAGTGCAACGAAACCATCAAATTTTAGCTAGAAACTGTATTTTTGTCGATTTTTATTGAATTTGAACTATATTTCAACGTTTTTTGATGGTTCTGAGCCACCAAACACACTTAAAGCATGCAGAATCGACTCAGAATAGGAAAAGGAGACGTTTAGGTCAATTTTATGCATTCTGGCGTTCGTAGATACAAGAAAACTGTTAAAATTCTTCAGAAACGTCACTTTTGAAGTGTTTTCTTGTACTTTTAAGCCAATCAGATACCCTACGGGCTCGGAAAGTGCAACGAAACCATCAAATTTTAGCTAGAAACTGTATTTTTGTCGATTTTTATTGAATTTGAACTATATTTCAACGTTTTTTGATGGTTCTGAGCCACCAAACACACTTAAAGCATGCAGAATCGACTCAGAATAGGAAAAGGAGACGTTTAGGTCAATTTTATGCATTCTGGCGTTCGTAGATACAAGAAAACTGTTAAAATTCTTCAGAAACGTCACTTTTGAAGTGTTTTCTTGTACTTTTAAGCCAATCAGATACCCTACGGGCTCGGAAAGTGCAACGAAACCATCAAATTTTAGCTAGAAACTGTATTTTTGTCGATTTTTATTGAATTTGAACTATATTTCAACGTTTTTTGATGGTTCTGAGCCACCAAACACACTTAAAGCATGCAGAATCGACTCAGAATAGGAAAAGGAGACGTTTAGGTCAATTTTATGCATTCTGGCGTTCGTAGATACAAGAAAACTGTTAAAATTCTTCAGAAACGTCACTTTTGAAGTGTTTTCTTGTACTTTTAAGCCAATCAGATACCCTACGGGCTCGGAAAGTGCAACGAAACCATCAAATTTTAGCTAGAAACTGTATTTTTGTCGATTTTTATTGAATTTGAACTATATTTCAACGTTTTTTGATGGTTCTGAGCCACCAAACACACTTAAAGCATGCAGAATCGACTCAGAATAGGAAAAGGAGACGTTTAGGTCAATTTTATGCATTCTGGCGTTCGTAGATACAAGAAAACTGTTAAAATTCTTCAGAAACGTCACTTTTGAAGTGTTTTCTTGTACTTTTAAGCCAATCAGATACCCTACGGGCTCGGAAAGTGCAACGAAACCATCAAATTTTAGCTAGAAACTGTATTCTTGTCGATTTTTATTGAATTTGAACTATATTTCAACGTTTTTTGATGGTTCTGACCCACCAAACACACTTAAAGCATTCAGAATCGACTCAGAAGAGGAAAAGGAGACGTTTAGGTCAATTTTATGCATTCTGGCGTTCGTAGATACAAGAAAACTGTTAAAATTCTTCAGAAACGTCACTTTTGAAGTGTTTTCTTGTACGTTTAAGCCAATCAGATACCCTACGGGCTCGGAAAGTGCAACGAAACCATCAAATTTTAGCTAGAAACTATATTTTTGTCGATTTTTATTGAATTTGAACTATATTTCAACGTTTTTTGATGGTTCTGAGCCACCAAACACACTTAAAGCATGCAGAATCGACTCAGAATAGGAAAAGGAGACGTTTAGGTCAATTTTATGCATTCTGGCGTTCGCAGATACAAGAAAACTGTTAAAATTCTTCAGAAACGTCACTTTTGAAGTGTTTTCTTGTACTTTTAAGCCAATCAGATACCCAACGGGCTCGGAAAGTGCAAAGAAACCATCAAATTTTAGCTAGAAACTGTATTTTTGTCGATTTTTATTGAATTTGAACTATATTTCAACGTTTTTTGATGGTTCTGAGCCACCAAACACACTTAAAGCATGCAGAATCGACTCAGAATAGGAAAAGGAGACGTTTAGGTCAATTTTATGCATTCTGGCGTTCGTAGATACAAGAAAACTGTTAAAATTCTTCAGAAACGTCACTTTTGAAGTGTTTTCTTGTACTTTTAAGCCAATCAGATACCCTACGGGCTCGGAAAGTGCAACGAAACCATCAAATTTTAGCTAGAAACTGTATTTTTGTCGATTTTTATTGAATTTGAACTATATTTCAACGTTTTTTGAAAGTTCTGAGCCACCAAACAGACTTAAAGCATGCAGAATCGACTCAGAATAGGAAAAGGAGACGTTTAGGTCAAATTTATGCATTCTGGCGTTCGTAGATACAAGAAAACTGTTAAAATTCTTCAGAAACGTCACTTTTGAAGTGTTTTCTTGTAATTTTAAGCCAATCAGATACCCGACGGGCTCGGAAAGTGCAACGAAACCATCAAATTTTAGCTAGAAGCTGTATTTTTGTCGATTTTTATTGAATTTGAACTATATTTCAACGTTTTTTGATGGTTCTGAGCCACCAAACACACTTAAAGCATGCAGAATCGACTCAGAATAGGAAAAGGAGACGTTTAGGTCAATTTTATGCATTCTGGCGTTCGTAGATACAAGAAAACTGTCAAAATTCTTCAGAAACGTCAGTTTTGAAGTGTTTTTTTGTACTTTTAAGCCAATCAGATACCCTACGGGCTCGGAAAGTGCAACGAAACCATCAAATTTTAGCTAGAAACTGTATTTTTGTCGATTTTTATTGAATTTGAACTATATTTCAACGTTTTTTGATGGTTCTGAGCCACCAAACACACTTAAAGCATGCAGAATCGACTCAGAATAGGAAAAGGAGACGTTTAGGTCAATTTTATGCATTCTGGCGTTCGTAGATACAAGAAAACTGTTAAAATTCTTCAGAAACGTCACTTTTGAAATGTTTTCTTGTACTTTTAAGCCAATCAGATACCCTACGGGCTCGGAAAGTGCAACGAAACCATCAAATTTTAGCTAGAAACTGTATTTTTGTCGATTTTTATTGAATTTGAACTATATTTCAACGTTTTTTGATGGTTCTGAGCCACCAAACACACTTAAAGCATGCAGAATCGACTCAGAATAGGAAAAGGAGACGTTTAGGTCAATTTTATGCATTCTGGCGTTCGTAGATACAAGAAAACTGTTAAAATTCTTCAGAAACGTCACTTTTGAAATGTTTTCTTGTACTTTTAAGCCAATCAGATACCCTACGGGCTCGGAAAGTGCAACGAAACCATCAAATTTTAGCTAGAAACTGTATTTTTGTCGATTTTTATTGAATTTGAACTATATTTCAACGTTTTTTGATGGTTCTGAGCCACCAAACACACTTAAAGCATGCAGAATCGACTCAGAATAGGAAAAGGAGACGTTTAGGTCAATTTTATGCATTCTGGCGTTCGTAGATACAAGAAAACTGTTAAAATTCTTCAGAAACGTCACTTTTGAAGTGTTTTCTTGTACTTTTAAGCCAATCAGATACCCTACGGGCTCGGAAAGTGCAACGAAACCATCAAATTTTAGCTAGAAACTGTATTTTTGTCGATTTTTATTGAATTTGAACTATATTTCAACGTTTTTTGATGGTTCTGAGCCACCAAACACACTTAAAGCATGCAGAATCGACTCAGAATAGGAAAAGGAGACGTTTAGGTCAATTTTATGCATTCTGGCGTTCGTAGATACAAGAAAACTGTTAAAATTCTTCAGAAACGTCACTTTTGAAGTGTTTTCTTGTACTTTTAAGCCAATCAAATACCCTACGGGCTCGGAAAGTGCAACGAAACCATCAAATTTTAGCTAGAAACTGTATTTTTGTCGATTTTTATTGAATTTGAACTATATTTCAACGTTTTTTGATGGTTCTGAGCCACCAAACACACTTAAAGCATGCAGAATCGACTCAGAATAGGAAAAGGAGACGTTTAGGTCAATTTTATGCATTCTGGCGTTCGTAGATACAAGAAAACTGTTAAAATTCTTCAGAAACGTCACTTTTGAAGTGTTTTCTTGTACTTTTAAGCCAATCAGATACCCTACGGGCTCGGAAAGTGCAACGAAACCATCAAATTTTAGCTAGAAACTGTATTTTTGTCGATTTTTATTGAATTTGAACTATATTTCAACGTTTTTTGATGGTTCTGAGCCACCAAACACACTTAAAGCATGCAGAATCGACTCAGAATAGGAAACGGAGACGTTTAGGTCAATTTTATGCATTCTGGCGTTCGTAGATACAAGAAAACTGTTAAAATTCTTCAGAAACGTCACTTTTGAAGTGTTTTCTTGTACTTTTAAGCCAATCAGATACCCTACGGGCTCGGAAAGTGCAACGAAACCATCAAATTTTAGCTAGAAACTGTATTTTTGTCGATTTTTATTGAATTTGAACTATATTTCAACGTTTTTTGATGGTTCTGAGCCACCAAACACACTTAAAGCATGCAGAATCGACTCAGAATAGGAAAAGGAGACGTTTAGGTCAATTTTATGCATTCTGGCGTTCGTAGATACAAGAAAACTGTTAAAATTCTTCAGAAACGTCACTTTTGAAGTGTTTTCTTGTACTTTTAAGCCAATCAGATACCCTACGGGCTCGGAAAGTGCAACGAAACCATCAAATTTTAGCTAGAAACTGTATTTTTGTCGATTTTTATTGAATTTGAACTATATTTCAACGTTTTTTGATGGTTCTGAGCCACCAAACACACTTAAAGCATGCAGAATCGACTCAGAATAGGAAAAGGAGACGTTTAGGTCAATTTTATGCATTCTGGCGTTCGTAGATACAAGAAAACTGTTAAAATTCTTCAGAAACGTCACTTTTGAAGTGTTTTCTTGTACTTTTAAGCCAATCAGATACCCTACGGGCTCGGAAAGTGCAACGAAACCATCAAATTTTAGCTAGAAACTGTATTTTTGTCGATTTTTATTGAATTTGAACTATATTTCAACGTTTTTTGATGGTTCTGAGCCACCAAACACACTTAAAGCATGCAGAATCGACTCAGAATAGGAAAAGGAGACGTTTAGGTCAATTTTATGCATTCTGGCGTTCGTAGATACAAGAAAACTGTTAAAATTCTTCAGAAACGTCACTTTTGAAGTATTTTCTTGTACTTTTAAGCCAATCAGATACCCAACGGGCTCGGAAAGTGCAACGAAACCATCAAATTTTAGCTAGAAACTGTATTTTTGTCGATTTTTATTGAATTTGAACTATATTTCAACGTTTTTTGATGGTTCTGAGCCACCAAACACACTTAAAGCATGCAGAATCGACTCAGAATAGGAAAAGGAGACGTTTAGGTCAATTTTATGCATTCTGGCGTTCGTAGATACAAGAAAACTGTTAAAATTCTTCAGAAACGTCACTTTTGAAGTGTTTTCTTGTACTTTTAAGCCAATCAGATACCCTACGGGCTCGGAAAGTGCAACGAAACCGTCAAATTTTAGCTAGAAACTGTATTTTTGTCGATTTTTATTGAATATGAACTATATTTCAACGTTTTTTGATGGTTCTGAGCCACCAAACACACTTAAAGCATGCAGAATCGACTCAGAATAGGAAAAGGAGACGTTTAGGTCAATTTTATGCATTCTGGCGTTCGTAGATACAAGAAAACTGTTAAAATTCTTCAGAAACGTCACTTTTGAAGTGTTTTCTTGTACTTTTAAGCCAATCAGATACCCTACGGGCTCGGAAAGTGCAACGAAACCATCAAATTTTAGCTAGAAACTGTATTTTTGTCGATTTTTATTGAATTTGAACTATATTTCAACGTTTTTTGATGGTTCTGAGCCACCAAACACACTTAAAGCATGCAGAATCGACTCAGAATAGGAAAAGGAGACGTTTAGGTCAATTTTATGCATTCTGGCGTTCGTAGATACAAGAAAACTGTTAAAATTCTTCAGAAACGTCACTTTTGAAGTGTTTTCTTGTACTTTTAAGCCAATCAGATACCCTACGGGCTCGGAAAGTGCAACGAAACCATCAAATTTTAGCTAGAAACTGTATTTTTGTCGATTTTTATTGAATTTGAACTATATTTCAACGTTTTTTGATGGTTCTGAGCCACCAAACACACTTAAAGCATGCAGAATCGACTCAGAATAGGAAAAGGAGACGTTTAGGTCAATTTTATGCATTCTGGCGTTCGTAGATACAAGAAAACTGTTAAAATTCTTCAGAAACGTCACTTTTGAAGTGTTTTCTTGTACTTTTAAGCCAATCAGATACCCTACGGGCTCGGAAAGTGCAACGAAACCATCAAATTTTAGCTAGAAACTGTATTTTTGTCGATTTTTATTGAATTTGAACTATATTTCAACGTTTTTTGATGGTTCTGAGCCACCAAACACACTTAAAGCATGCAGAATCGACTCAGAATAGGAAAAGGAGACGTTTAGGTCAATTTTATGCATTCTGGCGTTCGTAGATACAAGAAAACTGTTAAAATTCTTCAGAAACTTCACTTTTGAAGTGTTTTCTTGTACTTTTAAGCCAATCAGATACCCTACGGGCTCGGAAAGTGCAACGAAACCATCAAATTTTAGCTAGAAACTGTATTTTTGTCGATTTTTATTGAATTTGAACTATATTTCAACGTTTTTTGATGGTTCTGAGCCACCAAACACACTTAAAGCATGCAGAATCGACTCAGAATAGGAAAAGGAGACGTTTAGGTCAATTTTATGCATTCTGGCGTTCGTAGATACAAGAAAACTGTTAAAATTCTTCAGAAACGTCACTTTTAAAGTGTTTTCTTGTACTTTTAAGCCAATCAGATACCCTACGGGCTCGGAAAGTGCAACGAAACCATCAAATTTTAGCTAGAAACTGTATTTTTGTCGATTTTTATTGAATTTGAACTATATTTCAACGTTTTTTGATGGTTCTGAGCCACCAAACACACTTAAAGCATGCAGAATCGACTCAGAATAGGAAAAGGAGACGTTTAGGTCAATTTTATGCATTCTGGCGTTCGTAGATACAAGAAAACTGTTAAAATTCTTCAGAAACGTCACTTTTGAAGTGTTTTCTTGTACTTTTAAGCCAATCAGATACCCTACGGGCTCGGAAAGTGCAACGAAACCATCAAATTTTAGCTAGAAACTGTATTTTTGTCGATTTTTATAGAATTTGAACTATATTTCAACGTTTTTTGATGGTTCTGAGCCACCAAACACACTTAAAGCATGCAGAATCGACTCAGAATAGGAAAGGGAGACGTTTAGGTCAATTTTATGCATTCTGGCGTTCGTAGATCCAAGAAAACTGTGAAAATTCTTCAGAAACGTCACTTTTGAAGTGTTTTCTTGTACTTTTAAGCCAATCAGATACCCTACGGGCTCGGAAAGTGCAACGAAACCATCAAATTTTAGCTAGAAACTGTATTTTTGTCGATTTTTATTGAATTTGAACTATATTTCAACGTTTTTTGATGGTTCTGAGCCACCAAACACACTTAAAGCATGCAGAATCGACTCAGAATAGGAAAAGGAGACGTTTAGGTCAATTTCATGCATTCTGGCGTTCGTAGATACAAGAAAACTGTTAAAATTCTTCAGAAACGTCACTTTTGAAGTGTTTTCTTGTACTGTTAAGCCAATCAGATACCCTACGGGCTCGGAAAGTGCAACGAAACCATCAAATTTTAGCTAGAAACTGTATTTTTGTCGATTTTTATTGAATTTGAACTATATTTCAACGTTTTTTGATGGTTCTGAGCCACCAAACACACTTAAAGCATGCAGAATCGACTCAGAATAGGAAAAGGAGACGTTTAGGTCAATTTTATGCATTCTGGCGTTCGTAGATACAAGAAAACTGTTAAAATTCTTCAGAAACGTCACTTTTGAAGTGTTTTCTTGTACTTTTAAGCCAATCAGATACCCTACGGGCTCGGAAAGTGCAACGAAACCATCAAATTTTAGCTAGAAACTGTATTTTTGTCGATTTTTATTGAATTTGAACTATATTTCAACGTTTTTTGATGGTTCTGAGCCACCAAACACACTTAAAGCATGCAGAATCGACTCAGAATAGGAAAAGGAGACGTTTAGGTCAATTTTATGCATTCTGGCGTTCGTAGATACAAGAAAACTGTTAAAATTCTTCAGAAACGTCACTTTTGAAGTGTTTTCTTGTACTTTTAAGCCAATCAGATACCCTACGGGCTCGGAAAGTGCAACGAAACCATCAAATTTTAGCTAGAAACTGTATTTTTGTCGATTTTTATTGAATTTGAACTATATTTCAACGTTTTTTGATGGTTCTGAGCCACCAAACACACTTAAAGCATGCAGAATCGACTCAGAATAGGAAAAGGAGACGTTTAGGTCAATTTTATGCATTCTGGCGTTCGTAGATACAAGAAAACTGTTAAAATTCTTCAGAAACGTCACTTTTGAACTGTTTTCTTGTACTTTTAAGCCAATCAGATACCCTACGGGCTCGGATAGTGCAACGAAACCATCAAATTTTAGCTAGAAACTGTATTTTTGTCGATTTTTATTGAATTTGAACTATATTTCAACGTTTTTTGATGGTTCTGAGCCACCAAACACACTTAAAGCATGCAGAATCGACTCAGAATAGGAAAAGGAGACGTTTAGGTCAATTTTATGCATTCTGGCGTTCGTAGATACAAGAAAACTGTTAAAATTCTTCAGAAACGTCACTTTTGAAGTGTTTTCTTGTACTTTTAAGCCAATCAGATACCCTACGGGCTCGGAAAGTGCAACGAAACCATCAAATTTTAGCTAGAAACTGTATTTTTGTCGATTTTTATTGAATTTGAACTATATTTCAACGTTTTTTGATGGTTCTGAGCCACCAAACACACTTAAAGCATGCAGAATCGACTCAGAATAGGAAAAGGAGACGTTTAGGTCAATTTTATGCATTCTGGCGTTCGTAGATACAAGAAAACTGTTAAAATTCTTCAGAAACGTCACTTTTGAAGTGTTTTCTTGTACTTTTAAGCCAATCAGATACCCTACGGGCTCGGAAAGTGCAACGAAACCATTAAATTTTAAGCTAGAAACTGTATTTTTGTCGATTTTTATTGAATTTGAACTATATTTCAACGTTTTTCGATGGTTCTGAGCCACCAAACACACTTAAAGCATGCAGAATCGACTCAGAATAGGAAAAGGAGACGTTTAGGTCAATTTTATGCATTCTGGCGTTCGTAGATACAAGAAAACTGTTAAAATTCTTCAGAAACGTCACTTTTGAAGTGTTTTCTTGTACTTTTAAGCCAATCAGATACCCTACGGGCTCGGAAAGTGCAACGAAACCATCAAATTTTAGCTAGAAACTGTATTTTTGTCGATTTTTATTGAATTTGAACTATATTTCAACGTTTTTTGATGGTTCTGAGCCACCAAACACACTTAAAGCATGCAGAATCGACTCAGAATAGGAAAAGGAGACGTTTAGGTCAATTTTATGCATTCTGGCGTTCGTAGATACAAGAAAACTGTTAAAATTCTTCAGAAACGTCACTTTTGAAGTGTTTTCTTGTACTTTTAAGCCAATCAGATACCCTACGGGCTCGGAAAGTGCAACGAAACCATCAAATTTTAGCTAGAAACTGTATTTTTGTCGATTTTTATTGAATTTGAACTATATTTCAACGTTTTTTGATGGTTCTGAGCCACCAAACACACTTAAAGCATGCAGAATCGACTCAGAATAGGAAAAGGAGACGTTTAGGTCAATTTTATGCATTCTGGCGTTCGTAGATACAAGAAAACTGTTAAAATTCTTCGGAAACGTCACTTTTGAAGTGTTTTCTTGTACTTTTAAGCCAATCAGATACCCTACGGGCTCGGAAAGTGCAACGAAACCATCAAATTTTAGCTAGAAACTGTATTTTTGTCGATTTTTATTGAATTTGAACTATATTTCAACGTTTTTTGATGGTTCTGAGCCACCAAACACACTTAAAGCATGCAGAATCGACTCAGAATAGGAAAAGGAGACGTTTAGGTCAATTTTATGCATTCTGGCGTTCGTAGATACAAGAAAACTGTTAAAATTCTTCAGAAACGTCACTTTTGAAGTGTTTTCTTGTACTTTTAAGCCAATCAGATACCCTACGGGCTCGGAAAGTGCAACGAAACCATCAAATTTTAGCTAGAAACTGTATTTTTGTCGATTTTTATTGAATTTGAACTATATTTCAGCGTTTTTTGATGGTTCTGAGCCACCAAACACACTTAAAGCATGCAGAATCGACTCAGAATAGGAAAAGGAGACGTTTAGGTCAATTTTATGCATTCTGGCGTTCGCAGATACAAGAAAACTGTTAAAATTCTTCAGAAACGTCACTTTTGAAGTGTTTTCTTGTACTTTTAAGCCAATCAGATACCCTACGGGCTCGGAAAGTGCAACGAAACCATCAAATTTTAGCTAGAAACTGTATTTTTGTCGATTTTTATTGAATTTGAACTATATTTCAACGTTTTTTGATGGTTCTGAGCCACCAAACACACTTAAAGCATGCAGAATCGATTCAGAATAGGAAAAGGAGACGTTTAGGTCAATTTTATGCATTCTGGCGTTCGTAGATACAAGAAAACTGTTAAAATTCTTCAGAAACGTCACTTTTGAAGTGTTTTCTTGTACTTTTAAGCCAATCAGATACCCTACGGGCTCGGAAAGTGCAACGAAACCATCAAATTTTAGCTAGAAACTGTATTTTTGTCGATTTTTATTGAATTTGAACTATATTTCAACGTTTTTTGATGGTTCTGAGCCACCAAACACACTTAAAGCATGCAGAATCGACTCAGAATAGGAAAAGGAGACGTTTAGGTCAATTTTATGCATTCTGGCGTTCGTAGATACAAGAAAACTGTTAAAATTCTTCAGAAACGTCACTTTTGAAGTGTTTTCTTGTACTTTTAAGCCAATCAGATACCCTACGGGCTCGGAAAGTGCAACGAAACCATCAAATTTTAGCTAGAAACTGTATTTTTGTCGATTTTTATTGAATTTGAACTATATTTCAACGTTTTTTGATGGTTCTGAGCCACCAAACACACTTAAAGCATGCAGAATCGACTCAGAATAGGAAAAGGAGACGTTTAGGTCAATTTTATGCATTCTGGCGTTCGTAGATACAAGAAAACTGTTAAAATTCTTCAGAAACGTCACTTTTGAAGTGTTTTCTTGTACTTTTAAGCCAATCAGATACCCTACGGGCTCGGAAAGTGCAACGAAACCATAAAATTTTAGCTAGAAACTGTATTTTTGTCGATTTTTATTGAATTTGAACTATATTTCAACGTTTTTTGATGGTTCTGAGCCACCAAACACACTTAAAGCATGCAGAATCGACTCAGAATAGGAAAAGGAGACGTTTAGGTCAATTTTATGCATTCTGGCGTTCGTAGATACAAGAAAACTGTTAAAATTCTTAAGAAACGTCACTTTTGAAGTGTTTTCTTGTACTTTTAAGCCAATCAGATACCCTACGGGCTCGGAAAGTGCAACGAAACCATCAAATTTTAGCTAGAAACTGTATTTTTGTCGATTTTTATTGAATTTGAACTATCTTTCAACGTTTTTTGATGGTTCTGAGCCACCAAACACACTTAAAGCATGCAGAATCGACTCAGAATAGGAAAAGGAGACGTTTAGGTCAATTTTATGCATTCTGGCGTTCGTAGATACAAGGAAACTGTTAAAATTCTTAAGAAACGTCACTTTTGAAGTGTTTTCTTGTACTTTTAAGCCAATCAGATACCCTACGAGCTCGGAAAGTGCAACGAAACCATCAAATTTTAGCTAGAAACTGTATTTTTGTCGATTTTTATTGAATTTGAACTATATTTCAACGTTTTTTGATGGTTCTGAGCCACCAAACACACTTAAAGCATGCAGAATCGACTCAGAATAGGAAAAGGAGACGTTTAGGTCAATTTTATGCATTCTGGCGTTCGTAGATACAAGAAAACTGTTAAAATTCTTCAGAAACGTCACTTTTGAAGTGTTTTCTTGTACTTTTAAGCCAATCAGATACCCTACGGGCTCGGAAAGTGCAACGAAACCATCAAATTTTAGCTAGAAACTGTATTTTTGTCGATTTTTATTGAATTTGAACTATATTTCAACGTTTTTTGATGGTTCTGAGCCACCAAACACACTTAAAGCATGCAGAATCGACTCAGAATAGGAAAAGGAGACGTTTAGGTCAATTTTATGCATTCTGGCGTTCGTAGATACAAGAAAACTGTTAAAATTCTTCAGAAACGTCACTTTTGAAGTGTTTTCTTGTACTTTTAAGCCAATCAGATACCCTACGGGCTCGGAAAGTGCAACGAAACCATCAAATTTTAGCTAGAAACTGTATTTTTGTCGATTTTTATTGAATTTGAACTATATTTCAACGTTTTTTGATGGTTCTGAGCCACCAAACACACTTAAAGCATGCAGAATCGACTCAGAATAGGAAAAGGAGACGTTTAGGTCAATTTTATGCATTCTGGCGTTCGTAGATACAAGAAAACTGTTAAAATTCTTCAGAAACGTCACTTTTGTAGTGTTTTCTTGTACTTTTAAGCCACTCAGATACCCTACGGGCTCGGAAAGTGCAACGAAACCATCAAATTTTAGCTAGAAACTGTATTTTTGTCGATTTTTATTGAATTTGAACTATATTTCAACGTTTTTTGATGGTTCTGAGCCACCAAACACACTTAAAGCATGCAGAATCGACTCAGAATAGGAAAAGGAGACGTTTAGGTCAATTTTATGCATTCTGGCGTTCGTAGATACAAGAAAACTGTTAAAATTCTTCAGAAACGTCACTTTTGAAGTGTTTTCTTGTACTTTTAAGCCAATCAGATACCCTACGGCTCGGAAAGTGCAACGAAACCATCAAATTTTAGCTAGAAACTGTATTTTTGTCGATTTTTATTGAATTTGAACTATATTTCAACGTTTTTTGATGGTTCTGAGCCACCAAACACACTTAAAGCATGCAGAATCGACTCAGAATAGGAAAAGGAGACGTTTAGGTCAATTTTATGCATTCTGGCGTTCGTAGATACAAGAAAACTGTTAAAATTCTTCAGAAACGTCACTTTTGAAGTGTTTTCTTGTACTTTTAAGCCAATCAGATACCCTACGGGCTCGGAAAGTGCAACGAAACCATCAAATTTTAGCTAGAAACTGTATTTTGTCGATTTTTATTGAATTTGAACTATATTTCAACGTTTTTTGATGGTTCTGAGCCACCAAACACACTTAAAGCATGCAGAATCGACTCAGAATAGGAAAAGGAGACGTTTAGGTCAATTTTATGCATTCTGGCGTTCGTAGATACAAGAAAACTGTTAAAATTCTTCAGAAACGTCACTTTTGAAGTGTTTTCTTGTACTTTTAAGCCAATCAGATACCCTACGGGCTCGGAAAGTGCAACGAAACCATCAAATTTTAGCTAGAAACTGTATTTTTGTCGATTTTTATTGAATTTGAACTATATTTCAACGTTTTTTGATGGTTCTGAGCCACCAAACACACTTAAAGCATGCAGAATCGACTCAGAATAGGAAAAGGAGACGTTTAGGTCAATTTTATGCATTCTGGCGTTCGTAGATACAAGAAAACTGTTAAAATTCTTCAGAAACGTCACTTTTGAAGTGTTTTCTTGTACTTTTAAGCCAATCAGATACCCTACGGGCTCGGAAAGTGCAACGAAACCATCAAATTTTAGCTAGAAACTGTATTTTTGTCGATTTTTATTGAATTTGAACTATATTTCAACGTTTTTTGATGGTTCTGAGCCACCAAACACACTTAAAGCATGCAGAATCGACTCAGAATAGGAAAAGGAGACGTTTAGGTCAATTTTATGCATTCTGGCGTTCGTAGATACAAGAAAACTGTTAAAATTCTTCAGAAACGTCACTTTTGAAGTGTTTTCTTGTACTTTTAAGCCAATCAGATACCCAACGGGCTCGGAAAGTGCAACGAAACCATCAAATTTTAGCTAGAAACTGTATTTTTGTCGATTTTTATTGAATTTGAACTATATTTCAACGTTTTTTGATGGTTCTGAGCCACCAAACACACTTAAAGCATGCAGAATCGACTCAGAATAGGAAAAGGAGACGTTTAGGTCAATTTTATGCATTCTGGCGTTCGTAGATACAAGAAAACTGTTAAAATTCTTCAGAAACGTCACTTTTGAAGTGTTTTCTTGTACTTTTAAGCCAATCAGATACCCTACGGGCTCGGAAAGTGCAACGAAACCATCAAATTTTAGCTAGAAACTGTATTTTTGTCGATTTTTATTGAATTTGAACTATATTTCAACGTTTTTTGATGGTTCTGAGCCACCAAACACACTTAAAGCATGCAGAATCGACTCAGAATAGGAAAAGGAGACGTTTAGGTCAATTTTATGCATTCTGGCGTTCGTAGATACAAGAAAACTGTTAAAATTCTTCAGAAACGTCACTTTTGAAGTGTTTTCTTGTACTTTTAAGCCAATCAGATACCCTACGGGCTCGGAAAGTGCAACGAAACCATGAAATTTTAGCTAGAAACTGTATTTTTGTCGATTTTTATTGAATTTGAACTATATTTCAACGTTTTTTGATGGTTCTGAGCCACCAAACACACTTAAAGCATGCAGAATCGACTCAGAATAGGAAAAGGAGACGTTTAGGTCAATTTTATGCATTCTGGCGTTCGTAGATACAAGAAAACTGTTAAAATTCTTCAGAAACGTCACTTTTGAAGTGTTTTCTTGTACTTTTAAGCCAATCAGATACCCTACGGGCTCGGAAAGTGCAACGAAACCATCAAATTTTAGCTAGAAACTGTATTTTTGTCGATTTTTATTGAATTTGAACTATATTTCAACGTTTTTTGATGGTTCTGAGCCACCAAACACACTTAAAGCATGCAGAATCGACTCAGAATAGGAAAAGGAGACGTTTAGGTCAATTTTATGCATTCTGGCGTTCGTAGATACAAGAAAACTGTTAAAATTCTTCAGAAACGTCACTTTTGAAGTGTTTTCTTGTACTTTTAAGCCAATCAGATACCCAACGGGCTCGGAAAGTGCAACGAAACCATCAAATTTTAGCTAGAAACTGTATTTTTGTCGATTTTTATTGAATTTGAACTATATTTCAACGTTTTTTGATGGTTCTGAGCCACCAAACACACTTAAAGCATGCAGAATCGACTCAGAATAGGAAAAGGAGACGTTTAGGTCAATTTTATGCATTCTGGCGTTCGTAGATACAAGAAAACTGTTAAAATTCTTCAGAAACGTCACTTTTGAAGTGTTTTCTTGTACTTTTAAGCCAATCAGATACCCTACGGGCTCGGAAAGTGCAACGAAACCATCAAATTTTAGCTAGAAACTGTATTTTTGTCGATTTTTATTGAATTTGAACTATATTTCAACGTTTTTTGATGGTTCTGAGCCACCAAACACACTTAAAGCATGCAGAATCGACTCAGAATAGGAAAAGGAGACGTTTAGGTCAATTTTATGCATTCTGGCGTTCGTAGATACAAGAAAACTGAGAAACGTCACTTTTGAAGTGTTTTCTTGTACTTTTAAGCCAATCAGATACCCTACGGGCTCGGAAAGTGCAACGAAACCATGAAATTTTAGCTAGAAACTGTATTTTTGTCGATTTTTATTGAATTTGAACTATATTTCAACGTTTTTTGATGGTTCTGAGCCACCAAACACACTTAAAGCATGCAGAATCGACTCAGAATAGGAAAAGGAGACGTTTAGGTCAATTTTATGCATTCTGGCGTTCGTAGATACAAGAAAACTGTTAAAATTCTTCAGAAACGTCACTTTTGAAGTGTTTTCTTGTACTTTTAAGCCAATCAGATACCCTACGGGCTCGGAAAGTGCAACGAAACCATCAAATTTTAGCTAGAAACTGTATTTTTGTCGATTTTTATTGAATTTGAACTATATTTCAACGTTTTTTGATGGTTCTGAGCCACCAAACACACTTAAAGCATGCAGAATCGACTCAGAATAGGAAAAGGAGACGTTTAGGTCAATTTTATGCATTCTGGCGTTCGTAGATACAAGAAAACTGTTAAAATTCTTCAGAAACGTCACTTTTGAAGTGTTTTCTTGTACTTTTAAGCCAATCAGATACCCAACGGGCTCGGAAAGTGCAACGAAACCATCAAATTTTAGCTAGAAACTGTATTTTTGTCGATTTTTATTGAATTTGAACTATATTTCAACGTTTTTTGATGGTTCTGAGCCACCAAACACACTTAAAGCATGCAGAATCGACTCAGAATAGGAAAAGGAGACGTTTAGGTCAATTTTATGCATTCTGGCGTTCGTAGATACAAGAACACTGTTAAAATTCTTCAGAAACGTCACTTTTGAAGTGTTTTCTTGTACTTTTAAGCCAATCAGATACCCTACGGGCTCGGAAAGTGCAACGAAACCATCAAATTTTAGCTAGAAACTGTATTTTTGTCGATTTTTATTGAATTTGAACTATATTTCAACGTTTTTTGATGGTTCTGAGCCACCAAACACACTTAAAGCATGCAGAATCGACTCAGAATAGGAAAAGGAGACGTTTAGGTCAATTTATTAATTCTGGCGTTCGTAGATACAAGAAAACTGTTAAAATTCTTCAGAAACGTCACTTTTGAAGTGTTTTCTTGTACTTTTAAGCCAATCAGATACCCTACGTGCTCGGAAAGTGCAACGAAACCATCAAATTTTAGCTAGAAACTGTATTTTTGTCGATTTTTATTGAATTTGAACTATATTTCAACGTTTTTTGATGGTTCTGAGCCACCAAACACACTTAAAGCATGCAGAATCGACTCAGAATAGGAAAGGGAGACGTTTAGGTCAATTTTATGCATTCTGGCGTTCGTAGATACAAGAAAACTGTTAAAATTCTTCAGAAACGTCACTTTTGAAGTGTTTTCTTGTACTTTTAAGCCAATCAGATACCCTACGGGCTCGGAAAGTGCAACGAAACCATCAAATTTTAGCTAGAAACTGTATTTTTGTCGATTTTTATTGAATTTGAACTATATTTCAACGTTTTTTGATGGTTCTGAGCCACCAAACACACTTAAAGCATGCAGAATCGACTCAGAATAGGAAAAGGAGACGTTTAGGTCAATTTTATGCATTCTGGCGTTCGTAGATACAAGAAAACTGTTAAAATTCTTCAGAAACGTCACTTTTGAAGTGTTTTCTTGTACTTTTAAGCCAATCAGATACCCTACGGGCTTGGAAAATGCAACGAAACCATCAAATTTTAGCTAGAAACTGTATTTTTGTCGATTTTTATTGAATTTGAACTATATTTCAACGTTTTTTGATGGTTCTGAGCCACCAAACACACTTAAAGCATGCAGAATCGACTCAGAATAGGAAAAGGAGACGTTTAGGTCAATTTTATGCATTCTGGCGTTCGTAGATACAAGAAAACTGTTAAAATTCTTCAGAAACGTCACTTTTGAAGTGTTTTCTTGTACTTTTAAGCCAATCAGATACCCTACGGGCTCGGAAAGTGCAACGAAACCATCAAATTTTAGCTAGAAACTGTATTTTTGTCGATTTTTATTGAATTTGAACTATATTTCAACGTTTTTTGATGGTTCTGAGCCACCAAACACACTTAAAGCATGCAGAATCGACTCAGAATAGGAAAAGGAGACGTTTAGGTCAATTTTATGCATTCTGGCGTTCGTAGATACAACAAAACTGTTAAAATTCTTCAGAAACGTCACTTTTGAAGTGTTTTCTTGTACTTTTAAGCCAATCAGATACCCTACGGGTTCGGAAAGTGCAACGAAACCATCAAATTTTAGCTAGAAACTGTATTTTTGTCGATTTTTATTGAATTTGAACTATATTTCAACGTTTTTTGATGGTTCTGAGCCACCAAACACACTTAAAGCATGCAGAATCGACTCAGAATAGGAAAAGGAGACGTTTAGGTCAATTTTATGCATTCTGGCGTTCGTAGATACAAGAAAACTGTTAAAATTCTTCAGAAACGTCACTTTTGAAGTGTTTTCTTGTACTTTTAAGCCAATCAGATACCCTACGGGCTCGGAAAGTGCAACGAAACCATCAAATTTTAGCTAGAAACTGTATTTTTATCGATTTTTATTGA